>NC_056702.1:22859826-23026357 GCF_018831695.1 Puntigrus tetrazona | reverse complement strand
GTACATTTTGAAATTGGCTTCATTAAAACACTGCTGGGAGAGAAATTCAGTAGGCTGTAAGTTACACTCGATAATGAAGACGAATGACAACGTGAAATGGCAAGGTAACGCTTAGAATCGCCTCATCGCTCATGTCACTGTTCTTAATGCTTTTTAAAGACTTTGTAATGGTTTCTGTGGAAAACGGCCACTAACTCTGCAATTAAAAAGCTGGGCGATTTGCTCAGCCTACACTTATGTTGGTGCATGTGCATATGTGTTGGTGTGGTTATCTAAAGTTAGTCATTGGTATAACCTTGTGATCTACGGAGAAATTAAACGCACATATTGTCTGGCCTGGAGTGCTGGTAAGTGATACTTATATGTAATTGCTCATTAGTGCATTTATCCTTGATACAGTTACAGCCTCTGTGTATTACTGTACGATGAGGCTGAAGTCCCAGCAAATTTATATACAATGGTAACGTTGCTTTTATATAATTTAACAATTAAAACTGCTATTGAGGGCCAAAATATCAATGCCAGCTTCCAGATCATCATCTGAGTAGAACATATCTATAAGTAATCAATCTGAATAGGCGCAATACAAAGTATTAAAAATGATCTTGGTTTCAGGTCGTGGTGAAAAGACTGGAGACTTAAGTACAGATAAGGCATGCAGTTTAACTGTTCAGAAATCTAATAAGTGGGACTCATGAATAAATTCATGACAAAACAAAAAAACATTCATAGATCATTCAGGTAGAAGCCATTCACACACAGTATTGAGAACTAACTGTTCCCCAAACTTCTTTGAAAGCTTATTTAAAATAATTTCCTGCCTTCATATTTTGTCCCTGTGTGACTATATGGTAAATACATTTTATGTAAAATATCTCATACTGTGACAGTACTCCATTAAAAATAACATGCATTGTATATGATCATAGATTCCAGGTAATGGTTACTAAACTTCTTTGTATGCCATCATTGTATCATGATAACGCAGTCAATGATTCATAAACATGTGGATTTTTTTTTTGTATTACTAAGTATTGTAATGTTGCTACATCTCTTCTTTGATTTCAGCTTGGTATCCTAACAGTTGCTCTCGTGATTCTGGCTTCCCTGACTCAACGTCATGCTGAATGTTGAATGACTCATCATTTACAAGACAGGAATCCTCTGCTTTATGATTTCTCAGCTGATTCCAACTCCCATGTCGAAGTGCTGACACAAATTTCTTTTCGACCATACGGCACTCGACTCTGATCCCCGCTGGATTCGCTCAGTACTGGTCATTAGGAAGATCAGACTCTCTCTATGGGTACATGCCATAAAAACTCCTATTCAAGCTCTTGTTCTCTCCAGACTGGACTGTTGTACTACTCTGTTAGTTAGCAGATCTCACGCAGCATGTACTAACAAGACTTCCGCAGCTAATCCAGCATTGACTCGTGACTCAAACCATCCAAGGCAGTATATGTCTTCTTTCTTTTCAGATAAGCATAATCAGACGTGACATTATGGGTGAGTAAAATCATGGAATATTTTAGTTTTTGGTGAATCCATCTCTTTAATACTGACCTTTTAAAAATGCTATGTCTCACTGTATTAGATTAATTGGGACTTCGTAGTATTTGTGTGGAATTTACACTGTATGTTTTATTTGCCATTGTAAATGTATAAATGTGTATATATCAAATTCATTTAATGTACAAATAATTGTATGTTCTATATAACATGTCATATCCTATAATTGTATTCTTTTCCAATTGACATCCAAATGCTTCTAGTATAGTTAAATTCAATACGTGAATGTATATTCATTTAATTATTAAGCATTGAATTGAATTGTTAATTTTATAAGAAAATTGCTGAAACAAATGTAGCTTTTACTATTTCTAAGTGTTCTTGCTCTATTTCTTATTGTTCAAACATTTGAAATCAGTAATTTGGAAATGAATTATTAAAATGTGGCATTCACAATAATACTGTGTTTATGTTAAGAATTTATTACATTTTTATATAATTTTTTTTGTTGTTTAATGTTTTATAAAACTTATTCTCTAGGTAGACATAAAACAAATCTCTAAAATGCCTTTTAAATTATAGATTTATTCCGTAGTGAGAAGTGCATTTCAGGCTAGAAGAGGAAGACGGACAATTGCCGTAAGTCTATTATAAATTCTATTGCTGTGCGTTGTTCAAACTATTTCTTGCTGCTTGGAGAGAATATTCATAAAAGGCTTTCTCACTTATTTGTAGTATGTAGGTCAAACTAGTTGTGCTTGTACTTTAAGTGGTTGTAAATTGTTTGTTCTCCCTCGCTATATTATGAGTACTTACGTGAAGGCAAGTAGTTTCCGCTTTTTCCTGATCGTGATCTTCTGATTGGCTAGTTACTGCTCAGCAAATTAGGAATTAGTCAGTGTCATGTCGTTTCACTCGTATACACTTTGTATTTATTTGTTGATAGTGCTATGGGCTACGTAAAGCACAATGTAGCTGCCCAGCGCCGTGGTTCAGGACTTCCTCACAAGGGAAGACTACGAGAGAAAGACGTACGACTTTACGACTTCTTGCTGCGATTTCTTAACTGGAGCAAATGTGACTTAAGTACATTTCATTCATTCTCTTTACACATCTTCACTTCCTCTTTCCTAACTTCCCCATCATGTGGTTCTAACTCAGACCCAAGGTTGTCTCTCAGACTCTTTAATAAATACACTTCCCAGGATTTGAGCAATGTACTCCCGCTAACTTGGCGCCTCTGTCTTACATCTTCATATTACACTTCTAATCTTTCTCTGTTGGTTCGTGGAATTGCCAGTCAAAGGTGTCAACAAAGCTGGATTTGCTTCTGCTTTTCTTACATTCTACTCAACATTCTTGGGATTGACGGAGACCTGGATTCAGCCCAGAAGACTCCAGCAACCCTGCAGCAGTGCTCTGCAGGCCACAATCATTCTCTTTTCTCAGCTACCCTGGCCAGGTTGGCTGGTGGTGGTACTGGTCTGCTCTATCTCTAAACAATTGAAATATCCAACCAACTCACTTGTACATGTAATTACATCCTTTTGAATTCTCATGCTATCAGCAGTTACTTTACTCTGATAAAATTCCATATAGTGGTAATCTAATTACTTCCTCTCTGGATATAATAATATTCTAGAGTTAATTTCCTAAAGAGGAGCTGGATGGATTATTGTCATCTTACAGACGGGTTGCACTCCACCCTACTCTTCGGGACTTCACATCACATCTTGGATAGAACCCATGCCCACACGACTTCCATCTCTCTTCCAGTTTCCCATTTGACTCTCAAACGTTTCATCACGCATAAGCACCTACAAATCTCAGGCAACGTAGCTTGATTTAATTTACACACGCAGTTGTACTATGCAGACACTCAGTTCAAAAGGAATCCATTCTGGGCTGTCTGATCACAGCTTCCTCTTATACTCTTAACTGCATTTTCTCATTCTGTGCAAATCTGAACCCTCTATACTGGCATTCACGTGCACCTCTTTCTGCCTCTCCTCTCCCATCTCCTCCGCTGTCCTCCTCCTTCCCTTACCTACCGCATTTCTCTCTTGGATGTGAATGCAGCCATAGACACTCTTGTTCAGTGCCTCTGAATCTCCTGGGTTCAGATGATGATCTCGTTCTCTCCTCCAGGCCAGCACGGATCACCACCTCCAGCCCCCTGAAGCTGTCTGAGTTCTCCTCCAGAGCATCGGGTCAACCTGTGGCAGCCGGAGAGAAAGCGGGCGCAAAATCTAAAGATCTGACAGACCTGGAGCAGTGTACTGACTTAATTTTCTCTTCCTTCTCTTGCCGAAATCCGCGACTGCAAACCATCATATTCGGCTAACAAGATTGACCAACACTTCCAGACACACTGTAAGCTCTTTCTGTAGATCATTTTAACTCCCTGCTCTATCCTCTCCACCAACTCCTCCCACCACCTCAATACTTATCACCTGATTTCCATTTTGCCATACTTTCCATGCCAAATAAAACAAAACTGAGACAGTGTAGCCAGTTCTGCAGCCTCTGAACGACAACTCCTCAAACCAACCAGCATTGACTACCGATTCACTCCACTTTCTCCTTCTGCTCCCTCACTGAGACAGAAGTATCTCAAACTTCTCCTCTCCACAGCTGGTCCATCAACAACATGTCCGCTAGACCTTATACCCTCTCAGTCTCTTCTGCAAGTAATCTCCCCTACTGTCTTGCCGGCACTCACGCACATCATCAACACATCTCTCACAGGTACCTTCCCCTGCACAGCATTTGGCTGGTGTCCCCGGTAACCCCACTGCTCAAAAAAAGCTCACTTTAAACACTTCCTCATTGATAATCACTACAGCTGTCTTCTACTTCATCTCATAATAAAACACTTGAAAGAGTGGTTGCTCTCTTGTAACCAGGTGTATCACTGTTTTTCTTAAAAAAATAAATAACTGACCACAACTAATCAGGTTTCTAGTGCAGCGTATTCAAACTACAGACTAGCGCTGCCTCAGTCACTGAAGCCCTGGCGGACTTGCAAGAGTTGAATCCAAATCATCAGTTCTCATTCCGCTGGATCTATCCGCCAAGCTTGACACCAAAGAATCAGTCAGATCCTGCTGTCTACCCTCTGGTCACACTGGGCATTCTCTGATCCACTGCTGGCCCGAATCTCGTTAATGTCATCCTCACTGGTAGGTTCTTTAGGTGGCTCTGGGGAGGAGATGCGATCCACTGCATATCAATCACTATTACTGGGGTTCCTCAGGATCGTGGTTCTTGGTCTCTCCCCTTTCTCCATTTTACAATTCAGCAACGCTAGGCTGCACTGCACTGGCTAAGTGGCTCACGGCTCCTACCACTGCCACGCCAGAATGACACAGCTGTGCCCACTTTCCTCTTTCATCCAGACGCATCCAACGGCAGGCTACTGATCTCAAGCTGTCTTGGCTGACATCCCTACATGGATGCAAGAGTACCATCTACAGCTCTGACCTGATAAAAGACTTGAGCTGCTTGTAATTTCTGCCACTCCAATTCACATGTAAATACTATCACTCATCCAGCTTTCAGGTGCCCTTGCCAATTACTCTATCAACTTCCTAGTCAGAAATTTTGTAACTCATGACTAATTCACCTTCAAAGATCATATTGCAAATACATTGGTTGATCCTGCAGGCTTGTCACTAACACAACATCAGAAAGATTGCCTCTTTCTAATAGAGCAAGCTGTGTATGCAGCAGCCTTTCATTTGGTTGTCCAGGCCTTGTCATTTCTAAGACTGGACTACTGCAAATGCCTCTTCTGGCTGGATTTCATCAAACATACAAAAACTCTTAGTAAATGATTCAGAATGCAGCAGCAATGGCTGGTATTCAAATGAGCCAAAGAGGAACTTACATGTTACACCTCTTTATCTCCTACATTGGCTACTGACAGAGCGCTCCCGCAAAGATCAAGTTCGGGACACTGATGATATAGAATAAACTACAGACTCGCACTGGTTCATACTCCCACTCACTATTATAACTCCACACAATCTCTTGTGAAGTTCGAGATCTAAGCCAGCAGCTTACACCCGTGGTACCATCTCAGAAGAGGCTCAAATCACTTCCAGAACTTTCTGCCTCTTGTTCTGGATGGTGGAACGCATCTTCCTGCATATATTCGGAATGCTGGGATCTCTCACAATCTTTAAGAAACAGTTGAAAACCTGAAAATACTAATTTGACTGATTTCGACTTGGTGTTATAAGTACAGTCTGTTTGTTCTCCAAAAGTTGAGAATCGTTGTTACATTTCCAAATTAAAGTGGCTGGATAAAAGCTGGTTTGCAAATGACTAATGTAAATGGAATAAATGTAAAAATGAGGTTTAAATCTATAGATTAAAGACATACCTTTAACTTAGCTTCATTCCATATAACACACTAATACACTTTATTATATATTCAATAACTGCTAAAGGATTTTTAGGCTGCATTACTTAGATTTGTTGAACCTAGGAATACCATCTACAAATGTCATTTGTACTCTGCAGGACACTGTAAAAAGAAAGCGTACTCCAAGGCTAATATTAGTCCTGTTCTCTTTCAATCTGTTTTCAAGCAGTTTGTATCTGTGACTAGATGGTGGATCAGCACTCAGAGATTATGTCTACTTCAGAGACTAGAACACCTAGGATGCGCCTGCACTAATCACTCAGATCCTGATGCAATGCACACACACACACACACACACACACACACACACACACATTACATATTACTGCCACACACACTAAGTCATTTATACTGACTCCTGACACAGCTGTGTTTAAAATTGAACTGAAGTTAAGTGCTTGAAGGCCCGGTCAGAGGAGAACTGGACCCTGTAACTGAGCCTGGTTTCCTCCTGGGTTTTTTTTTCTCTGATTCTGTATGCATGGTTTTGTTTCTTTGCTGCTGTCGCTCTGGCTTAGTTTGGTTGTGGGATACACTTAACTTCTAGTGATTTAACGCTGAAATCTGACTACAGAGACTGCCTTCCTGCATTTAATAAGAAATTGAAGCTACTGCCATTATACATCTCCTGTCATTGTATTCTTCACATTGAGAATACTGTACAGTGCTTCGATGCAATCCTGCAAGTTAAGTTAAAAGCCGCTATATAATAAAACTATTTGATTGATTGATTGATTAATCATGTAATATATACACATTTTTGTAAAAAAAGTAGTTATTGCATATTTAAATGATTATTTCTTAGTTAGTCTAATACATATAGAAAATTGTAATACTTCTTTAAAAATAAATTACTTTAAATGGAATCATAGTAACTATATAAATAATTCAATTAAAACTTTAAATTTATAGTGGATAAACCTGGAAAGTTGGTGTGGTTTTATATGTAATTTCACTAATTTGTCAGTTTTTTAGTAGTCTAAAATACATTATACAGACCCAAATAATATACTGTGATTTAATTAATTTTTGACTGTAAAATCTAACCTGCATTTTTTATGTTTTATCTCCCAGGGCTTCCAGAGATATTCTGCTAAATTACAGGAAAATTTCAGAAGCTCCTGCTGCTGGTCTTTTTGACGTTGCTTTTACCTTTTTTTTTTTTTTTTTACAGTGTACTATCTTCGGGTGAAGCTTATAATTTAAAAATATCTTCTGTCAGAAATGACAACAAAATCTGCATAAGGGCTTAGGGCATAATAAACCCCAAAAACTTCCTGCATAAATAGATACTTGAGTTTATTTAGTGAGCAGTTTTGGATCCTCCAGTTTTTCAGGAGAGCAGCTTTCTACTCCTCTGAATTTCCAGATGATTGTAGCTCAGATCTGCAGCTCTCCTAGGTGTGAGGCTTCAAAGTCAGAGTTGAAGACACAGCAACTACAAGAAATGCCTCTGTCAACTCACAGCTGTAGACAATCTGAAACACAGTAGTGATCCTTTATTCATTAAATATCCATTTCAGCCTTGAATTAGTTCTTTGACATAATCATGACATCTGAAAATGGGAATTTTTCTAAATAGTCTTGTTTTCCACCTAACATTACTTGCTAACCAGGGGCTTCTGTTCTGTTCTTCTGAATATTGACTAACTTGTGGATAGTTCTGTAGTGTAGCCTGATTTCTTGGGGACTGATGAATGAATATCTGATTGTGCAGTTTTCATGCAACATCACAGCCTTGTAGAAACGCTCATATGGCTTTGCTTCACTCTACGCCTGCTATTTTTACATGAATAGGTGTCAGAAGATGTCCAGATATTAAAAGGCAAAACGTTAGTAAACACCTTATTGATTATGTATATTTGGTCTAGACACTAAGATTGAACCTTCCACAATATAAAAACTATGCTGTAATAATATGTACAAATACTGAATTTAATTCATTTATTATTAGCAGTTATTTTAAATATACCATGGCACTTTAAGTGTTTCTGCAATAAGCTTTGTCTCTTACTGTTTACTAAGCCAAATATTGTCCGCAAATCCTTAATCTGGATCACGCTTCATTCCAGCATACAAAAACACGATACATAACTCTAAATACTGTTTTAATAATATGACAAGATATTTCACTTTATATTACTCTGTCTTGTACATGTTATATGTTATTATTGGTGATGTTATTGTTTATTTATAGTAGCACACTTATAATGACGTAATGTATGTATGACGTAATTTGTGAACAGTGAAGTATGTTTATTGTGGACATGACTGAAAGTGGATTTATTGCTCTGTCTTGAACAATCTCTAGCAGTTGTCACATAGATTAAGAACTGAACCTCAAACTTCCATACAGTAAATACTCCATAATTCTCTGTTTAATAGTTTTCATACACATCAGCCACAAAACCCTCTTATTGTAGATTTAAGTGTCTATTACCAAACAGAATTAATTTAATTTAATAAATCGTTTGACCTGACCATCACAGGTACAGTCTAACTATTTATTCAAATAGTTATTGCATTTTGCCTCAATATAAATATTATCTGTTCAAAACTGCCTCTATCGTAAGCAGAGTCATAAGGGAATAATGTAATAAGCAATTACAAAAAAATAGAGTTCATGGTAATAAAATTGTATTTTTTTATGCTAAAATGACTAGGATCTAAAGTTAAAAATCATGTTTCCATGCAAGATATTTGACAATTTATTTTGTCAATTAAATGTTTAAAAACATACATTTAAATTGTAATGTGCATTGCTAAGGACTTTTAGACAACTATAAAAGGTGATTTTTTGTTGCTTCAAATCATAGATTTTCAAATATTTGTCTCTTGGATAAATATTGTCATAACCTAATAACCATCAAAAATAAAAACACTCTTCAATGTTTATTTATTCATCTTTAAAGATGGAAAACTTTACTTCCTCAGACTGGTTTGTGGTCCTGTGTCACATATAAATAAATATAGAGCTAATATTAAAATGATACTGCAAGCTTTTCAATTTTCTCACATTTTCATATTTGTTTTATTGAAAGCCTTTACCTCAGAATCTCCAGATGATAGTTTGGACTCTTCAGTCCTTCAGAGAGCAGCTTACTCCTGAATCCTGCAGGTCCATTGTTACTCATGGGTCCAGCTCTCTCAGGATGTTTGAGTTCTGAGGATTGTAAAACTGAAGATAAACTTTTATAAGACTTGAGCAGTGAGACTGCATCCACATAGCCTGAGTAAAAGAACAAGACAAACAATTAGATTGAAAAAGTAAATTCTTTCTTTAGATATTAAATACCAGTTTCTCATGTAATTAATTTCTTTATAAAATAAACTGTTATAGGAAGAATGGATCCCACTGCAGGTTTGTATTACTTTAAATGAACAAAAATATATAACCCCAACAAAACGGCTAACAAACTTAACACCGTTGTCTGATAAAAGGACTATAAATAATATAATGTAGAACTAAACTAGACAGATGACAAACTAATCTGTAATTATTAAAACAAATAGACATATATTTAGGAACCAAGGAAATAAAAGGACAAACAATAAACATAGAAAACTCAAAAACTAATAAAACAGGATAAAAAGGAAATAGAGGTGAGGTCTGAATAAAATACTATTCTCTGTACAAAATTAAATGTAATTAAAAATGATTTTTATAGAACTGTCATATAGACTGTATGGTCAAAATTGTAAATTTTTCTTTCTTACTAAAATATCATTAGGATCTTAAGTAAAAGGCCCATTAGACTAGTTACCACTCTTTATTTGCTTTAGTTAGACTCGCTAGAAATGCCTATATTCATGCCTTCATGAGTGTATCTCTACTTTGATATCTCCTAGAAGGTTCTTTCTTGGTATCAAAATGATTCTCTCATTTCCTCAAATGATGGTTTACCTCATAGAATTATGAAGTGTACATCACACCAGTTTTCTTTCAGATACTCTCTACAGCAGGGTGTCAAACTCAAATACACAGAGGATCAAAATAAAAAAAGAACATTGTCGAGGGCCAGACCAATTTTTTTATTAATTTATTTATGTTTTTATTATCTTTTTAAGATACAGTAAACTACTGTATTAACCATCCTCATATATTACAATTGATTTTGCTTAAATACTGAAACCAGAACAGGTTTAAGAAAATAATAAAAACAAAAACTGAAAAAAAATATCAAGGCTTCTATATCTTTAACTTTATTCATTTTAATTGTAACCAAATCTTTTCATCACAGATCATCAAGGCCAACACCTGAAAAAATCTCTTTCAACTTTGAACAGACCATGCCATCAGTAAATAAAAATAATATTTATCCATTTTAGTTTTTACTGTTCATTTCATCCTGTTCATTTATAGGCGTAAATTATTAAAACTGACAAGAAAAGACTGGTATAATACTAGTGAAATAATAACCATAATTAAATAATAAAAAATTTAGCGGCCACATAAAATGCCGACACTTCGAGGCCCAGTATCGCCAATGCTCACGGCATTTTCTACAATCAAAACAGACAGTTCCGCACTCTCGTAGAAAATGCTGCCGCAATTGCAGGGACGATTGCACTTCGAGCCTGCTCCATTTCCCTTCCGTTCGTTGTTTTTAGGAACCACGAACAAAAAGTGTCTCGGACGGAAGTGCCTCTTCTATGGCTTAGAAGCAGCTAAGTTTAGCTTCCTGCTCCACATCGGGAACTCCGCCCGCACCGGCTGCTCTCCTATTGGCCGCGCGTAGATGTCGCCACAGCGTTTTGACGCCGAATTAAAAAATGTTTCAAATCAGGAGTCAACCACCACCTGCGCTTGACGCTCTGCGCCTCAGCCATGGACTTGCGCTTCTGTCGCTGACGATGCACATACACAATGAATGGCTGTGCTGACGCCACCCAGAGCTTGACGGCGTTCAATGTGCAGGAACCTTTAGCGATACGTCGTGCGCTGTATAACGGGCGGCGGGACAGATGTAATACATATTTGAAATCATCTCGCGGGCCAAATATAATTGTAGTGTGGGCCAAAAATTGCCCACGGGCCAGAGTTTGACATGTCTGCTCTACAGATTCAACTCTTGATTCCAACCTTCTGGTAGTTACCTTCAAATAACTTCATCTCACTATGGACTTTCCTTCAAGAGGAACCATAGTAAAATCTGCAACTCACACCTAAAAGTTCTTTTGCAGCAAAAAACTAATGTAAGTAACTCTTATAACTAGTTGGATGCGTGTTTTTAAGTTTGAGCCAATTTTAAGGTGAATTTTGATTCTTTGATGATTCTCACTAGGTTTTGGTTAATTGATGGGTAATACTGCCATTTTGGCTCCTCTCTCTTCTTCCTTACTTTCATTTATCCTGTTTATATATGTGTTTTGTTTAAGTTTGTTGTCTGTTATCTATAGCCTCATTTATTAAATCCCTTATATTCACAATCAACTGTCTCTGGGTGCTGCTCACAATTTGAAGTCACTGAATGTTGACCCTTGCTACATGCTAAATTACTGCTAGTACTGCAGAGTAGGAAAACTATTCTTCCTTGGCCTGGAAAATAACCTTTGCTAGAGTTGATAAATAATTATATTGTCTGCTCGTGGACAAACAGATTAAATAATTGGAACGTTCTTCTACAATTAATACTAAGATTGAATCCAAATATTTATTATTAATTATACCTAGCTATAATTAATTATAAATATTCACCCTTTTTGAGCTAATTCGTTACATAGTTTTTGATTCGTAATAAGCATTGCTAAGAACGTTTATAAAACTATAAAGGTGATTTTCTTTTTTGATTTAGATTTTTTTGAACCTAAGATTTGCAGATATTTGTCTCTTGGAGAGACTCTTGGAAGTCTCTCTTGGAAATATTTGTCATCCTAATAAACCATCAAAAATAAACATATGACTGCTTTATTCAGCTTTAAGATTATGTAATAATCTTCATTTTGAAAACTTGACCCTTACAACTGTTTTCCTTTTGGTCCAGGATCACATATAAGTAAATATAGAGCCAGACTAGACCATTACATTAAAACAACATTGCAAGCTTTTCAATTTGATAAACACATTTTTCTTATTTGTTTTATTGAAAGCCTTTACCTCAGAATCTCCAGATGACAGTTTGGACTCTTCAGTCCTTCAGAGAGCAGCTTCACTCCTGAATCCTGCAGGTCATTGTTACTCAGGTCCAGCTCTCTCAGGATGTTTGAGTTTGAGGATTGTAAAACTGAAGATAAACTTTTACAAGACTGAGCAGTGAGATTGCATCCACATAGCCTGAGTAAACAAGACAAACAATTAGATTGAAAAAGTACTGAATGGAGTAGTCGTGTTTTAGCGAAGCTCCTCTATATATTTTATATTTTTGGTCACTACTGTGATTACTCTGGGGTTTCACTTGTATCTTTCCATAACTTTGATTAGTAAAGAACTATACAATGACAAAACCTAAGACCGAAAGGATGAACCATTGAATGATCCTCCTGCTCAGTCACCGCTGGAGATGGCAGAAAAGGCCGCTTCAGTCTCTGAGTCTGGTTTCGAAGTCTGAATCTATCAGTATTCTTTTGACATTAAAGAATATGAGCAAAGCGATGACAGACCGATTAGTTTTTGTGGAAGCATCTTTGGTGTCCACTCAGGCATCTTTTTTTGAGGCTATGGGATAGAATCAATTGAGGTTGTAAATACTACTGCAGATTTTGACCGTCTGCTCTCTCACATTGAGCAGAAGTGTGCGAAAATACAGTCAGAGAATGGAAGCCCTTTGTCATAAAACAATTTATGGATTCATCACTTTCCAAAGAAAGAAAAATACTTCAACTGGTTCTTCAACAGTTTCCTTTTTCACTACGAGGGCAGACCAATACACATCTTTCCAGATCTTCTGGCTGAAATTAGTGATGTTGGAAGCATCTCCAGAGTGCCTGTGTAAGGATCATCTACCCGGAGAAACTACACTTCACCCACGGCACTACTGACAGGGGCTTTCCTCAAGACCTTGAGACACTTACTGGGGTGCTGTCTTAAATATACCT
Organism: Puntigrus tetrazona; assembly: GCF_018831695.1. NCBI lineage: Eukaryota > Metazoa > Chordata > Actinopteri > Cypriniformes > Cyprinidae > Puntigrus > Puntigrus tetrazona. Next base: position 23,013,381 of record NC_056702.1, on the reverse strand, counting down.
CATATACAGTATATGCAGGCTGGACATGCACTGGTACGTGACTCCTAGTCCAAGTCACTTAGACTGAAGCATTAGTTTGACTGTTTTTGTTGTTTATGATATGTGTTCATGTGATTGAGAGAGAGCTTCTGGGCTTTTATCTTAAGCTGTAGTTTACTGTTCAGATGATCCACAATCCCTCAGTGAATCTTGGGGTGTGTATTCTCACTTTGTTTGGGAAAGTGGGGCAGGGGGCACTTTTCATGCTTGTTCTCAAAGGGTGTATATCTTTCATTTTCAACCTTTGTATGAATCTAATTTACCTTCAAGAGGCAGTGGCCTTTACCAGCTGGAATGTGCGTAGCCTGGGTCATGTGCTTAAAGCGAGCTAAAGTATTGTCAGATTTAAAATCGCAATCTGCCAATGTTATGTACTTACAAGAGACACATATTAGGCCCACCAAAGAGAAGATGCTCAAATGCAGCTGGTTACATTTATTTATTTCATGTTAATGTATATTGTATATTATATATGTATATATGAATATATGTACTGTATATTTCACTTCTCAGTGTATATGGTCAGAACTTTGATGACCTTGCCTTCTTTCTTAAAATATTTAATTTACTGTCTGATTTCACTGATTCACATGTGATTGTAGGTGGTGATTTTAATTGTGCCAAAAACCCAAATAAATTTTTTAGTTTTTTTTTAATAAATTGGAAGATTTGAAGACAAACATAAATGGAGGACACTTCCTCTTTCTATGATAGGCTCTATAAACAAGTCTTTTTTTAAACATTAGATTCATTAACTCTCCCTTTTATCTGGGGCTTTAAAGCTCACAGAATATCCATAAAGATACATTTACAGAAGTCAAGAGGTAAAGGTGGACTAGGGCTACCATGTTTCTTACACTATACTGGGCAGGAAATGCCAGGGCCCTTGTCTACTGGCAGGAGGATTATAAAGTGGAAATCCCCTGATACACCCCCCTCAGGATGCTTATTGAAAAAAATTAAATTAAAAATAGTTTACTTTGCTGTATCACTTGCAGATTGATAAGATTGATTATTTTATTGTTTTAAACTGTTTGAAAATATGGCGTAAAATTAAGAAAGGCTGCAAATTACCTGACATTGTTATTTTTGCATGCATTTCCCCTTCTATCTCTGACATTCAACACCTGGAGGCAGAGTGGTATGGTCACCCTGCAGAATTTATATATTTACAAACATTTTGTCTCATTTTCTCAACTAAAAGAGAAGTTTTCTCTCTAAACAACACACTTCTTTCAGCATTTACAGATTAAATTATGTACGTCACCCAGCCAGCAGAGGGAGTCCTGACCTGAGTACTAGCTGGGCTCACCCTCTGCTTCTTCTGCCTTCATTTCCTGTTTGGAGGCCTTTACAACCAGAGGCCCTCCAAGAATACGATGTGAAGTGTTGCCAGTATTACCTGCCTTACCGAGCGTTCTTTATCTCTGTCTCTAGCTAATCTTGTGTATGATCATTGCCTGTTCACCTGTTTTACGACCTTTGGATTTGCCCTTCTGTAGTGTTTACTGGATTGATTGATGTACTGGATCTGACCTTCTACCTACCTTCACGTTTATGATTATTGTCTCAGCCCTAAATAAACTACAGCAAATGGATTCAAACACAGCCTGCGCGTCCTCATTACAGCAGTATCTAATTTTGAATCTCTTGAAAGAAGGATTTATAGACTATTGTTGGATTCACCTGATTCCAAACATGTAATTTCAGATTTTGTAAATTTATTTTCTCTAGAAATGAATCATTCTTCTTATTTTTTTAAAAATGCCTGGAAAGAGGAACTGGGCATACGGATTGAGGCTAATGTATGGGAGGAGGGCCTCAGCAGGATTCGATCTTGTTCTATTAATTCTAGATGTCAATTAATTCAGTTTAAAATGATGCATAGACTACATTATTCAAAATTAGAACTGCACAAACTTTTTCCTACCATTACTCCTATTTGTGACCGATGTAAATCTGCAGAAGACTCTTTGACATGTCCAATACTTGAGTACAAAGATTTTTGGTGTGACATATTTAAGTGGTTCTCTGACATGTACATATATATATATATATATATATATATATATATATATATATATATATATATATATATATATATATATTACACTTTATTTTATTGTCTTTATATATTGTTATTTTGATGTATATTTTTTTGTTGTTAGTATTTATTTTACATTCTACATTTAAATACATTTCTTTCTTTCTCCTCTGCACAGTCTTGGAATGTACCAGAATAACATTTCACTACAAATTGTACTTCTACAAATTGTATGTGACTAATAAAATCTTAAATCCTGATGTCTGATGTTTTTATTACTATTTTTATTATTAATAATATGTATTTTTATTATTATGAAACCAGATGCACTCATATTTAGAAACAAAGAATAGAGGACAGAAAATAAACACAGGAAATTCAATATATCATAGATTAAATTATATCATAGTCTAGTTGTATACTTTGTCTTCATTTTCAGAAATGTAATTACATTTACCATTGGGGTGAACCTTGCTTAGACTTTCATTCTTTTGTATATTTTAATCCCAGAAGTGTGGCAGACGTTCATCACCATTGGTGTAAAGAGTTCATGAGACAATTTAAGACTCAATCTTTAAATGGCCAGATCTTCATCACGGCTGACAAACACAAGGTTATCCTCCAGTTTCTCAGCATCTTCCAGAGCAGACATACAGTGACAACCAAGATATTTGATTTATTTTATCTGGAAGATTTCTGTTGCCTTCGTTGCCAGTAAGGAGCATCAGTATGAAACATGTTCACAGTACTTTAAGAACCTTTGACTCCCGTTTACAATTAAGACTCAGACTCAACATACAGCATAAGCTATATAATAAACATGTTTTTAAAGTGTATTGATCTTCAGTGTTACTTACCGAACTGATCTGGATTCTTTAACCACAGGTAACAGATACTGAAGAACTTCTTCTCCTGTATGTTGTTCTCCAATAAACTGTTGTAGATCAAAAACATCCATCTTCTGCTCTGATGTCAACACACATAAACCAGAGCTGACCACTGAGAAGAGGATAGGTTGATTTCTCTTATTCCTCCAGATTTCAGATAACCCTGGATCTCCTGCATCAGTGAATCATCACCCAGTTCATTCAGACAGTGAAACAGATTGATGGATTTCTCTGAAGAGTGATTCTCCCTGATTTTCTTTTTGATGAACTGAACTGTTTCCTCTTTGTTGTAGGAGCAGCTTCCTGTCTGTGTCAGTAGTTTTCTTAAAAGAGTCTGATTGGACTCCACTGGGAGACCGAGAAGAAACATGAGAAAAGATCCAGGTGTCCATTCTTACTCTTTAGAGCCTTATTCACAGATCTCTGATGCAGCTCAGATAGTGAGTTATATTTATTCTGGTAAAATATCTTGGACAATAGACTGTGTTTGGTTTGGTCAAACACATTTATCTTCTTTAATGTTAAGGAGAGGTGTGCATATAGAGCTGCTAGATGTTCCTGAAGACTCAGGTGAACAGAAGCAGAAGACTTTCCCTGAAACAATCCCAGCTCCTCTCTGAAGATCTGAGTGCACAGTCCTGAATAAACTGATGCTTCTGTCTCATCAATGCCACACTCTTTCAGGTCTTCATCATAGAAGATCAGGTTTCCTTTCACAAGCTGCTGGAAAGCCAGTTTCCCCAGTTTGAGGATCATGTCTTCATCTGTCACGTTCTTCTCATAGTCTTTCTCATGTTTGATGTTGGTCTGAAGGATCAGGAAGTGTGTGTACATTTGAGTGAGAGTCTTAGGAATCTCTCCAGTCTCTGCTCGACTCAAGATCTTCTCAAGAACAGTGGCTGAGATCCAGCAGAAGACTGGGATGTGACACATGATGAAGAGGCTCCTGGAGGACTTCAGGTGTGAGATGATCCTGTCGGCCAGACTCTGATCACTGATGCTCTTCCTGAAGTATTCCTCCTTCTGTGGCTCATTGAAGCCTCGTACCTCTGTCACTCGATGGACGCACTCAGAGGGGACGAGATCAGCTGCTGCTGGTCTGGAGGTGATCCAGATGAGAGCAGAGGGAAGCAGATTCCCCACAATCAGGTTCATCAGCAGCACATCCACTGAGGCTGACTCAGATATATTACACAGTTTCACTTTACTCTTGAAGTCCAGAGACAGACGACACTCGTCCAGACCATCAAAGATGAACAACACTTTATATTCATCGCTGGATATTTCCATTTCTTTAGTTTCAGGGAAAAAGTCGTGAAGAAGATCTGAAAGACTGAGTGTTTTGTCCTTCATCAAGTTGATTTCTCTGAAAGGAAGTGGAAATATGAGCTGGACGTCCTGATTCTCTTTCCCTTGGCCCAGTCCAGAATGAACTTCTGCACAGAGACTGTTTTTCCAATGCCAGCGACTCCTTTGTCAGCACAGTTCTGATGTCTTTGTCTTGTCCAGGTAAAGGTCTGAAGATGTCACTGCATTTGATGGCTGTGTCCTCTGTTGCTTCTCTCCTGGATTGTGTCTCAATCTGTCTCACCTCATGCTCATTATTGATCTCTCTCTCTCTCACTCTCTGTGATGTAGAGCTCTGTGTAGATCTCATTCAGCAGTGTTGGGTTTCTCTGCGTCGCTGTTCCCTCACACAGACACTCAAACTTCTTCAGCAGATTTGATCTAAGTGTGTCGAGGACTCTTCTCTTAAAATCTAAAGACTGAATCACAGATGTCTCTCTCTTCATAGACACACAGCTGGACTCTGCTTCTGATCTCTTCTGATGAACTGAGCTGAAACAGAAAACAGAGAGATATTCAACATTTCATACAGTGTATTTACAAAAACTACTGACTTAAATTTGATAATATACCATAATAAATTGTAAATCAAAACATCATTAGTCATACCCAAGTCCAGGCTGTGAATCTTCACTCTTAAACTTCACTGGCTGTTCCATAGACCTGTCACTCTTCATAGAAACACAGCTGGGCTCTGCTTCTGATCTCTTCTGATGAACTGAGCTGAAACAGAACAGATGTTATACTTTATAATCAGAATTATAAAGAATATTTCAAAAGTGTTTTTTTTTTTTTTTAATATTGCAAGTGTTTATGGTTTTATTTCTATAAGAGAAAAGCTTTACTGTGTTCCTCAAAGTACCTGCAGGTTGGAGAATACTCTTCATCTCCAGATGTTTCTGTTTCATTCATGATGGATCTGAACAGTTTGATCTTCAACACTGACTCTAGACGGAAATGACAGACAATCACAAAAACTACAGTAACTAAATAAACAGCTCATATTGTTATAAGTCATTTTATTAAACATTTAAGTTGTTCTGTTTTATAAAGAATCGATTGCTATGTCTTTCTGAAATGAAATAACATCAACAATTCACTTTTCTATTATTATCGTGTTGTTCATCTCATATTCAGACGGCGATGATTAAATTGCTGTGATTCACAAGTTATGTCAATAATAATAATCAATAGTTAATTTCAGCTTGATCGTATTTAATATTAAAATATACAAAAATCTGAGTTTGATGGCTGTTAGCTTTGCTTTATACAAATTAAATTTCCGTTAGATAATTATGAATTTTACAACGTCACAAACTAAGAAAATCAGTGTTACATTGATTATCTATTAATAAATGTAGAAGTGAATCTGGCTCAAGATTATAAAATAACACAAGTATATAATAGCACAAGTAATGTGTATATATATATATATATATATATATATATATATATATATATATATATATATATATATATACATTATTACATTATTACATTTCTTACAGTGTAAGTTTAGCACAACCTTATTACACTTTTTACATGCAATTATAAAAAAGTTGTAAAAATTTTGTTCATATTTGATCATGTTTCATGAGTGTTTCATGATTAAGACAGTATTTAATCTTTACTTACATGAATAAGGAAGTGTCTTTCTGCTCCACAGCTGAAGACTTGCTTTGATCAAAACGTTCAGTTTCTAGACAACTTCTCAAAATGTCTTTGTTTTCTCTTTATGTTCATGTATGTCCCCGCATAAACATTAAAAATCAGGATTAGGTTAATACGGTTACGGTTTTTCGATCAGAAAAAAACGATCAGGTGTAAACGTCACATGTAAAGTACAAGGTACATAACATCAAAGTATCGCGAGATCGACTGACGGTTCTGTGTACTCTTTACTTTCGCTCTCGGTACTTTGATTTGTACTTTGAACGAGGTCATTCAACGAACACACACCAAAGCACTTTATTTTTCAACGCGGAAGTAAATACGAGGACGTCCTTACTTCTAATGTGTTAAACTTCCGTTTCACGAGCAGCTAGTGGAAACAAACACAGACCACTGTATCTGTGTCCCAAACTGAAGCGCGTGAAGCTCGAAGCCACGCCTCCTCGGGATTTCCTCAGGTGTTCTAGATTACCGCTCCTGTCGCATAGCAACGGAGAGCTGACGTCCTACAGGATAGGAGGAGCCAGAGTCGATCACTTTCACTTTCATGTTTCACGTCACAATGGAGTCGGTCTCGAGACTGGTTTAATTCCCGGATGACAACTTTAATGCAGGTATCGGCTTGGATCTTGCTTGAATGCAATGATCCATTAAGAAAATATATATATACCATACAATACACACACAGTAGACCAAATGCTGAATAATATCTAAGGCCTTTTCTTTATCAAATATAAAGTACAAAATTTTCTTCAGTTTTTCTTCAGAGTCATTGTTGTCAATTAAACCCAACATTATATGAAGTATAAATATAAGTTAAATATAACAACCCTGAACATAATTCAGAAATAAAATGCAACATACACAGTGGTGCAGCACTAATATTGATACAAAACCATCCTAATTCTTTTTCAGAACAATACTGTAGGCCTATACCTTCACTTTAAGTAGTAGTATTAGCATACACAATACAATACTTTAATTATAGAAAATAAACATTCAAATTCAAAATTCAAATTCAAATTTTATTTGTCACATATACATACATACATGGTAATGACATGCAGTGAAATGTTTTATACAGCCGTCCAGCGTCGGAAAGAAAGCAATATATATATATATATATATATATATATATATATATATATATATATATATATATATATATATATATATATATATATATATAATATAAGAAATGTGCAAAGTATAAAAGGTAAAAATGAAATAAAGTATAAAATATAAAATATAAAGTATAGAATATAAAATATAAAGTGGCTGTGTGAATGTAAAGTGACTAGTGAAATTTTGTCCAGTGTAATTGTCCAATTGTAAGTGGGTATCTGGGGAAAGAGAGGTGGACATGGGAATCCCCGTGTGTCAAATACTGGGTGTTCTCTGGTTCAGACTCCGAATGGCCTGCCGGAAGAAGCTCCTCCTCATTCTCTCTGTGTTTGCCTTCAGGGAACGAAAAGCGCTTTCCTGAACGCATGAGCAGAGAAAAGAGTCCATTGTTGGGATGGCTGAGGTCTTCCACAATCTTCCTGGCCCTGGTACAGCACCGCTTGTTCAATCAATCAATCAATCAATCATTTTATTTATATAGCGCTTTTAACAACACAGGTTGCATCAAAGCACTGTACAGTATAATGACAGGGATGTATAATGACGAGAGTGACCAATTTCTTATTAAATGCAGAGACGGTCTCTGTAGTCAATTCAACGATAGTCACTAGAAGTTAAGTGTCCCCAACCAAGCAAGCCAGAGGCGACAGCGGCAAGGAAACAAAACCCCATGCATACAGAATGGAGAAAAAAACCTTGGAAGAAACCAGACTCAGTTGGGGTCAGTTCTCCTCTGACCGGACGCCCAGCACTTAACTTCCAGTTCAATTTTAAACGCTGCTGTGTCAGGTAGTGTAAATGACTTAGTGTGTGTGTGTGTGTGTGCATCAGGATCTGGTGATTGGTCCACGGGGCGCATCTAGGTGTTCTGGTCTCTGATGAACATAATCTCTTGGTGCTGATCCACCATCTAGTCTGGATACAACTGAAAACAGATTGAGAAAGAGACAGGACTAATATTAGTGTAGATGCTATTCTTTTACGATGTCACAAGTACATCGTATTGTAGGAGTAGTGTTCCCGGTTCCAGCAAATCTAAGTAATGCAGCCTAAAAATCCTTTAACGGATTTGAATAATAAAAGGCGTGTAGGTGTGTTATGTGTAGGCTAAGTTAAAAAGATGTGTCTTTAATCTAGATTTAAACTGGCAGAGTGTGTCTGCTTCCCTAACAGAGTTAGGGGAGATTGTTCCAGAGTTTAGGTGCTAGATGTTGTAGATGTGCTGCAGCACAGGGAGCTCAGTGCGGATGGTGCGTTCAGCTGACCACACCACCCTCTGAAAGGGCTCGCCTGTCCTGCATGGTGCTGTTCCCGAACTAGGAGGTGATGTTTCCCGTCAGGACACTCTCAATGGTGCAGGTGTAAAAGTTCCTGAGCACCTGAGATGGGAGTCTGAAGCGCCTCAAATGGTATAGACGCTGCCGGGCCTTCTTCACCAGGGTGTTGATGTGACAGAACCAAGAGAGGTCCTGCGTGATGTGAACACCCAGGTACCGAAAAGTCAGGAAGTTGGTGATCCAGTGACGCTGGGATGGGCTGAGTCCCAGGACCTCCAACTTCGAGGTAAGTGTGGAGGGAACTATGGTGTTGAACGCTGAACTATAGTCCACAAACAGCATTTTCACATAGTTCCTTTTCTAAAATACAGGTGGCTCGTGGTTGTGTGGAGGAGGTGTGTGATGGCATCCTCCGTAGACCGGTTCTGGCGGTAGGCAAACTGTAGTGGGTCCAGTGTGTCCGGTAGTGATGAGGTGATGAAGTCTCTGACAAGTCCCTCGAATCACTTCATCACTACAGACTTCAGAGCTACAGGGCGGTAATCATTCAGGAAAGATGGTTGAGGTTTCTTCGGCACAGGAACAATGATGGACTCTTTGAAACTTCTGTCTGGGCTCCTGTCTGCTCAATTGCTCCTGTCTGCTGAGAGGTTGGTTTGTTTGTAGCTGCGTGTAGCTTCGCTTTTCAATTTATCACCTCTTCTCTAGCGATCAAATATAATTTAACTGTGTACATACCGTTGATACTATCAAATTAATCTAACTAATTAGACTGCTGTTAGTTCGTTTGCTTTAATCCAAAACTCGGCGGTGAGTAAGTACTCGTTAGCCGATTCACTTTCGTTCCCACCCGCGTTTTCGCGCCTATTGTGGGCTTTCTTCCGCTCCTGTTCATTTGTTCCTCGCGCTCGTTCGCTCCGTTTTCACAAGCTTATCAAAACAAGAGTGGTAAGTGACTCCTTACGGTGAGTAAATGGCTTCTCCCTGCATCGTCACTTGCACCATCTGTCACATGTATAGCTTATCCTTCTCTGTTAGCGATCAGGGATTCACGTGTGATAAATGCAGGGAAATTGCTAGGCTGACAGAGAAGGTTTTAGAATTAAAGACACGCATCCAAACTTTAATTGAGGACAGTAAGAATGCGAGGGCTGTAGATACTGCTTTGGATGCGACTAGTACAGTGAATCATGTACATTGTTTGGTTCCAGCTTCAGAGCCCCTGCAGCAGGGCAATTGGGTGATCGTGAGGCGGGCTAGTCGCGGGTCAAAACACTGCTCTTCCATTCCTATCAGAACATCAAACAGGTTCTCCCCACTCAGTGACGCACCCACTGAGAAACCTGATCAGAGTGCTCTAGTAATTGGCGATTCTATTGTACAGAACGTGAAAATAGTGACACCAGCCACCGAGTGCAAGGCTTACCGGGAGCCAGAGAGTCTGACATCTTGTCAAATTTAAAAGTGCTGGCTAATGCTAAACGTGAATTCCGTAAGATTGTTATTCACGTCGGCGCTAATGATGTTCGACTTCGCCAGTCGGAGATCACTAAAAATAATATTAAAGAGGTGTGTGAATTTGCAAGCACGATGTCGGACAATGTAATATGCTCCGGACCCCTCCCTGCTTACCGGGGTGATGAGATTTACAGCAGACTGCTGGGTCTCAATGGCTGGATGTCTAAGTGGTGCCCGTGAGAACAACATAGGCTTTATAGACAATTGGATGAGTTTCTGGGGCAGACCTGACCTGTTGAAAAGAGATGGTCTTCATCCCTCCTGGGGTGGTACCGCTCTTCTATCTAGAAATATGGCATATAGTCTTATAGCTCCAACATGACCAACTAGTGCCCAGGTCAGGAAGCAGACAGACCGGCTAAACCGACCGTCTGCTAGCTGCCTCACGTCACAGAAGGCAGTTAATTCTTAGCACATAGAGACTCTTTCACCTAGATATCACACTACAGAGACTGTGTCTGTTCCCCGAATTAGAATATGCAGAGAACGTCCAAACCTAATCAAAAGCAATAATTTAATTAATGTCCAACAAATTAAAACTACCTATAATTCAAATAAGCAAACGATAAAACTTGGCTTGCTAAATATTAGATCACTTTCCACAAAAGCACTTTATGTATATGATTTGATCAAAGATCAGGAGCTAGATTTGCTTTGTTTGACAGAAACCTGGCTAAAACCAGATGATTATATTACGCTAAATGAATCTACCCCCCCAAAATTATTTCTATAAAAATGAGCCACGTTTAAAAGGTAGAAGAGGAGGTGTTGCTGTTCTGTCATGTTTGTACTGGCTACTGTATACAGGCCACCAGGGCACAGCAGAGATTTCATTAAAGAATTTGCAGATTTTCTAATCGAGTTAGTACTGGCCGCAGATAAAGTCTTAATTGTTGGCGATTTTAATATCCATGTTGATAATGAAAAAGACTCATTAGGATCAGCTTTCTTAGACATTTTGGGGTTAGACAACACGTCTCTGGACCTACTCATTGTCAAAATCATACTCTAGATCTAATACTGTCACATGAAATGGATGTTAAAATGGTTGAAGTACTGCAGCAAAGTGATGACATTTCAGATCACTATCTAGTCTTGTGTGAACTCTGTATAGTTAAACCTCTAAACTCTGCACCTTATTACAAGTATGGTAGAACCATCACTTCCACCACAAAAGAAAGCTTTCTAAATAACCTTCCTGACTTATCTCAATTCCTTAGCTCATCCAATACGACTTAAAAACTTGATGATATAACAGAGACTATGCACTCTCTTTTTCTAGCACTTTAGATACAGTTGCTCCTTTGCACTTAAAAAGATAAAAGAAAACAATCTGACTCCATGGTATAATGAAAACACACGCACCCTAAAGAGAGCAGCCCGGAAAATGGAGCGCAGGTGGAGAAAAACTAAATTAGAAGTATTTCGTACTGCCTGGCGGGAGAGTATCCTGTCATACAGAAAAGCATTAAAAATTGCAAGATCTGATTTTTAGAAGAAAACAAACACAACCCCCAGTATTTATTCAGTACAGTAACTAAATTAACAAAAAATAAAACGTCAACAGGTGCTAATATTCCCAAGAGTATAGCTGCAATGAGTTCATGAATTTCTTTACTTCTAAGATTGATACCATCAGAGATAAAATTGTAACTATGCAGCCGGTCAACTACAGTTTCACATCAGATAGTGAGCTTTAGAACCCCTGAGGAAAAATTACACTCTTTCTCTATTATAGGAGAAGACTTGTACAAACTTGTTAAATCATCTAAAACCAGCAACATGTATGGTAGACCCTATTCCATCTAAACTATTAAAAGATTTGCTTCCAGAAGTCATAGATCCTATTTTGAACATTATTAATTCATCATTGTCATTAGGATATGTTCCCAAAACCTTTAAACTTGCTGTAGTTAAGCCTCTTATTAAGAAACCACATCTTGATCCCAAAGACTTAGTATATTACAGACCAATCTCTAATCTCCTTTTCTGTCAAAGATACTAGAAAAGGTAGTATCCTCACAACTGTATTCCTTTTTAGAAAAGAATGGTATCTGCAAGGATTTCCAATCAGGTTTTAGGCCGTACCATAGTACTGAGACTGCTCTCATTAGAGTTACTAATGACCTGCTTCTATCATCTGATCGTGGTTTTATCTCGTTATTAGTTCTATTAGATCTTAGTGCAGCATTCGATACTATCGATCATAACATTCTCTTGGATAGACTAGAAAACTATGTTGGCATTAGAGCAGGGGTGGGCAATTAATTTCTATCAGGGGCCACATGAGAAACTAGAATTGCGTCAAGGGCCACCAACTTTTTTTTGAATAACTGGTACTGATAGTCAGAAGATTAACACACTTTGTAAATATTTAAATTAGGTTATGTGAAATTATGGTGTATAGGTTAAAAAAGAAAACAAAATCATTTTTGAATCAGTGCAATTTATTTTTAACTTGTTAATTTTCCTCCAACAATGCAACAAATTGTGATTTAAATCTCTTGCTCTGATGAAGTTAACTGTTTTACTGACAGCATCAACTACATGTTTCATTTTTAACACTGTCTTACACAACACTTCCTGATGTATGATACAATGCAAAAATGTCAATTTCTGAACAGGGTTAATTTCTGTGATTTATCCTGCATTCACTTTAAAAGTCCAACATTTTTCCCTTTCAGATTTGGACAACCATCTGTTGTCACACCTGCAAGCTTGTCCCATTTCAAACCTAAAATGTTCAAACATGCATTTACTCTCTAAATAAATCATTACCAGTAGTTGTGCCTTTAATGACTGCATGGCTGCCAACTCCTCTGTGATTTGAAAGTCTGAAGTTATTCCACGTAAGAAGATGAGTAGCTGGGCGGTGTCACGTACATCGCAGCTCTCATCCAAAGCCAGAGAAAAAAAGTCAAAGTCAGACGCTCTTGTCACGGTTGCGCTTTCGCGGGACGGAGGACACGAGGCTTAGAATAAACTTAAATGGATTTAATTTCAAAATGGTAAAATAAAGATACAAAAAGGCAGGCGGGTAGAACAGGCAGGCAGGATAAATACAGGGGTAGACATCGGGTATCGACCTTGACGCTCGGAGCAACAGAACTCTAAAGACAGGACTTAAATACACGGGGTAATTGACAACACTGACGAGACACGGCTGCAGACAATCATACAATAAACACGGAGGGAAGGCAGGGCACAGGGAGCACATGGCACGAGACAAAAACATAAACAAAGAGTCCGGGGAAAGTGACAGCTCTGTTCCTCAGCTGAAGCTCTAAGTTTCCAGTGATGTCCTCTATCCGCCTTGTTACAGTGCGTTGCGAGATTGAAACGCTCTCAAATGCGCCCCTTTTCTCCGGGCATATCAGCGTAGCAGAGTCCAATAAACATTCCTTAAAAAACTCTCCATCGGAAAACGACGTACTTTTTTTGGCGATTTTGTAAGAAATTACATAACTTGTCCTGACGGCTGCATCTCTGGCAGCGGGAAGTTTAGTAATATGGCATTCTTTTGTCAACTTTTCTTTTCTTAGCGTGAGCCGATATCTTGAGGGTTAACCGTCTTGTATCATTTGTAGTTGTTAACCGTCACCCACTTACGTGCATACGTTCGTTTAATTAGTGAAGTAACGCTTTTCAAAATAAAAGTTAAAAAAAAAATAATTTATGGTAATTACATTTGACCTCGCGTGGGCCGGAAACCAACGTACTGTTGGAAACTTTTTTTAGCTTCTTTTTAAGAAGAGACCAGGAGATTCTTGGTAAGGCAGGAGTTCGTTTTTTATTTCGTTGCTGTAGTCATCTGCAAGAAGTCTTCAAGAAATCTTTAAGAAAATCGTCAAGCAATCTCCAAGAAAATCTTCAAGAAATCTCCAAGAAACAAATCTAACTGAAACATGTTAGGTTGAAGTATATATGTTTCAGAAGGGGAGGAGTACACAGAGGTGGAGACCAGTAAAACAAAAGTATGCAAATGCGATCAGGAACTTAGCCCAGAACAGGAACTTTCCCGATCCTTGATCTATTTAGCATCTAAGTGTCATTCAAAGGCATAGGTGTTGTGGAGACTAAAACAAAAGGCACAGTTGTACCTCAGGATTAGCATTCACACTTGACCTGCCAGATGTTCAAGAACTGAAAGACAAAAGATAACTGTCTCAGGGCTTGGGCTTCCTGCTCTTAGAATGCAAATTGCAATACACATTCAGCTTATGCTATTACATTGAAGTCTGTGTTTAAGCTTTTATGAATTTGTAATACAACAGTACAAAGGGCCGGATGTGGCCCGCGGGTCGTGGTTTGCCCAGGACTGCATTAGAGGAAGCGCTTTAGGATGGTTTAAATCATATCTATCTGACCGCTATCAGTTTGTAGCATTAAATGAGGAGGTATCATATCGCTCAAAAGTGAAATATGGAGTTCCTCAAGGCTCAGTGCTAGGACCGTTACTTTTCAACCTGTACATGTTACCTCTGGGAGATATTATAAGGAGACATGGTGTTAGCTTTCACTGCTATGCTGATGATACTCAGCTCTATATTTCAGCACAGCCTGGTGATACACACCAAATTGAGAATCTAACAGAATGCATAGTCGATATAAAAAGCTGGATGATGAGTAACTTCTTAATGTTAAATTCTGAAAAACAGAGGTGCTAATAATTGGACCTAAAAACCCACATATAATAATCTAGAACACAGTGTAACACTTGATGGCTGCTTTGCTAATTCTTCATCATCAGTTAGGAACCTAGGTGTGTTGGTTGACAGCAATCTTTCCTTCAAAAATCATGTTTCTAGCATCTGTAAAACTGCTTTTTTCTATCTTAAAAATATATCTAAATTACAACCTATGCTTTCAACCTCTAATGCAGAAATATTAATTCATGCGTTTATGACCTCGAGGTTAGATTATTGTAATGCTTTATTGGGTGGTTGTTCTGCACGCTTTATAAACAAACTTCAGCTAGTCCAAAACACAGCAGCCAGAGTCCTTACTAGAACTAGGAAGTATGATCATATTAGCCTGGTTCTGTCAACACTGCACTGGCTCCCTATCAAACATCGGATAGATTTTAAAATCTTATTAATTACCTATAAAGCCCTGAATGGTTTAGCTCCTCAATACTTGAGCGAGCTCTTATCACATTATAGTCCTGCACGTCCGCTGCATTCTCAAAACTCTGGCCATTTGATAATACCTAGAATATCAAAAACAACTGCGGGCGGCAGATCCTTTCCTATCTAGCACCTAAACTCTGGAACAATCTCCCTAACTCTGTTCGGGAAGCAGACACACTCTGCCAGTTTAAATCTAGATTAAAGACACATCTTTTTAACTTAGCCTACACATAACACACCAACACACTTTTTATTATTCAAATCCGTTAAAGGATTTTTAGGCTGCATTACTTAGATTTGCTGGAACCTGGAACACTACTTCTAAAATACGATGTACTTGTGACATCGTAAAAAAGAATGGCATCTAAGCTAATATTAGTCCTGTCTCTTTCTCAATCTGTTTTCACAGTTTGTATCCAGACTAGATGGTGGATCAGCACCAAGAGATTATGTTCATCAGAGACCAGAACACCTAGATGCGCCCCGTGGACCGATCACCAGATCCTGATGCACACACACGCACACACTAAGTCATTTACACTACCTGACACAGTTGCGTTTAAAATTGAACTGGAAGTTAAATGCTGGGCGTCCGGTCAGAGGAGAACTGACCCCAACTGAGTCTGGTTTCTCCCAAGGTTTTAATTTCTCCATTCTGTATGCATGGGGTTTTGTTTCCTTGCCGCTGTCGCCTCTGGCTTGCTTGGTTGGGGACACTTAACTTCTAGTGATTATCGTTGAATAGACTACAGAGACCGTCTCTGCATTTAATAAGAAATTGGTCACTCTCATCATTATACATCCCTGTCATTGTACTCTTCTACATTATACTGTACAGTGCTTTGATGCAACCTGTGTTGTTAAAAGCGCTATATAAATAAAAATGATTGATTGATTGATTGAAAACAAAAACGATCAGTAGCCAGTTCTCTGCCCCCCCAACACACAACCTATAACCAACCACATCGACTGCTGATTCTTCCACTTTCTCCTTCTGCTCCCTCACCGAGGCAGAAGTATCCAAACTTCTCCACCCCATCCCCTCTCATCTTCTGCAAGCAATCTCCCCCACAGTCTTGCCAGCACTCACGCACATCATCAACACATCTCTCCTCACAAGCACCTTCCCCACAGCATTTAAGCAGGCTCGGGTAACCCCACTGCTCAAAAAGCCCACTTTAAACACTTCCCTTATTGATAACTACAGGCCTGTCTCTCTTCTTCCATTCATAGCAAAAACACTTGAAAGAGTTGTTTTCAAACAGGTATCACTGTTTCTTTCAAAAAACAACAAACTGGACCCTAACCAAGTTAGGTTTTAGGTGCGGCCATTCAACTGAGACTGCGCTGCTCTCAGTCACTGAAGCCTTGCGGACTGCAAGAGCTGAATCCAAATCATCAGTTCTCATTCTGCTGAATCTATCCGTGGCTTTTGACACTGTGAATCATCAGATCCTGCTGTCTACCCTGTCATCACTGGGCATCGCTGGGATTCCACTTCGCTGGTTCTCACTGGTAGGTTTTTTAGGGTGGCCTGGGGAGGAGAAGTATCCCACAGCACATCTACTGGTCACTGGGGTTCCTCAAGGATCAGTTCTTGGACCCTCCTCTTCTCCATTTATACTACATCACTAGGCCCCATCATACAGGCTCATGGCTTCTCCTACCACTGCTACGCCGATGACACACAGCTCTATCTCTCTTTTCATCCAGATCCTACTCGGATCTCAGGTTGCCTGGCGGACATCTCGGCATGGATGAAAAAGTACCACCTACAGCTCAACCTGACAAAGACTGAGCTTCTTGTCTTCCCTGCCACTCCAGCTATACAGCATGACATCACCATCCAGCTAGGTTCTTCTACAATTACCCCATCAACCTCGGTCAGAAATCTTGGTGTAATCTACGATGACCAACTCACCTTTAAAGATCACATTGCAAAGACTGCTCGATCCTACAGGTTTGCACTACACAACATCAGAAAGATCAGGCCCTTTCTAACAGAGCAAGCTGCACAACTACTTGTCCAGGCCCTTGTCATTTCTAGACTGGACTACTGCAATGCTCTTCTGGCTGGACTTCCATCAAACACAATAAAATGATTCAGAATGCAGCGTCACGGCTGGTCTTCAATGAGCCCAAAAAAGCCCATGTTATACCTCTCTTTATCTCCTTACATTGGCTCCCGGTTGCAGCTTGCATCAAGTTCAAGGCACTGATGCTTGCATATAGAACAACCACAGACTCAGCACCGGTCTACTTCCACTCACTATTACAAATCTACACGCCCTCTAGAAGTCTGAGATCTGCTAGCAAGCGACGCCTCGTGGTACCATCTCAAAGAGGCTCGAAATCACTCTCCAGAACTTTCTCGTTCTCTGTTCCTGGCTGGTGGAACGATCTTCCCATACATTTCTGGAATGCTGGATCTCTGTCAATCTTTAAGAAACAGCTGAAAACTCACCTCTTTCAGCAATATTTGACCTCATTTTAATTAAAAAAACAAAAAACATTCTCACTTCTCCTTCCCCTTGTTTATTCCTTCCTTTCTGGCTTGTACTAATTTGAACACTGCCTGTGACTTGGTGTTACAAGCACTTACTCTGTCTGTTCGTCTCTCAAAAAATGAATCGCTTGTTGTACTCTAAATTGTAAGTCGCTTTGGATAAAAGCGTCTGCAAAATGACTAATTGTAAATGTAAATTTCCCCTCCCTTTACCTGCAGTGTGGATAATGCACCCAGTGACGTGGAACTCATTGACCTGCAGTCTGATGCAGTACTGGCAGAGCACTTTAAGTTAGGATCTCTGCTGGATTTCTACTCTTCTCTTAATGAGGAGAACATTCCAAATCTGAGGAGATATGCTCAGAAGATGTTGGTTCTCTTTGGCTCTACCTACATTTGTGAACAAACATTTTCAATGATGAAGTTTACAAAATCCAGGTATAGATCCTCTCTCACTGATGATAATTTGTCAGCTGTGCTTCGCATCTCCACCTCAGACATTCAACCTGACTTTGATGCAATCGTTAAAGCCTAGAAGAGACTATATTTCTCTCACTGAACAAGAAAAAAATCGCTTAAAAACACAAAATAAGGTGTTTGGACCACAAATGTAGGCAACTAGCAGTGAACTGTGACAATTTTTTTGAAACCTCTTTCTCAAGATCACAGTTGAGATTTTATTTTACAGACAATACTGTGTGTCTGTAGAATGCTAAGAACATCTTTCCAACAATATTTGAAACTCAAAATGTGTTTTGGAGTGAATGTGACTGAAACTGTTAACTAATATAAGTCACAAATGTTTAACAAAAATCAAATGCGCACACTTTGTTTACCATTGCCTTGGGAAATTTGAATAAATCACATTTTTGTAAGGCAACCTCACTTTTTCATTTTTGCTCATTTATAATATATAGTCTACTCTTACCAGCTTGAGAAAACAATGGTATTTACTGCTTTTTATAAAGAAATACCATTAATATTATGCATAATTGACTTCCCGCTTTTGGCCTGGCCTCCACAATATTTTCTGTTTTCATGTGGCACCATGGAAAAAATAATTGCCCACCCGTGCCATGGAGGAATACATTCAGGAGGCCCTCAGCCAATACTTTTTCGTCCATCCTCCTCACCTGCCGCGTCCAGCTTCTTCAAGGACGGAGGGCTGAGGCCAGGCATTGACTACCGCATGTTGAATGAGCAGACGATCAAGTTTGCTTACCCATTGCCCCTAGTCCCAGCCGCATTAGAGGAGCTGCGAGAAGCTAAGGTATTTAGCAAACTTGACCTGAGAAGTGCATACAACCTGATTCATATCCGCATAAAGGGGACGAATGGAAAACCGCCTTCATAACTACGAATACTGGGTTATGTCATATGGGTTCTCCAACTCACCCTCCATCTTTCAAAACTTTATGAACGAGATCTTTCAAGACACGCTTCACAAATTTTCCGTTATCTACATTGACGATATCCTCATTTACCCAACCAGTCAGCACACTGTCATCACATCACCAAGTCCTGCAATGCCTCCGACAACACCACCTCTACTTAAAAGCCGAGAAGAGTTCCATCAATCCACGATCCACTTCTTGGGTACATAATCACTCCCTTGGGTGTCAGCATGGACCCCAAGAATGTAGAGGCGGTACATAACTGGCCCATACCCACTTCCATCAAGCAACTTCAAAAATTTCTTGATTTTGCTAACTTTTACCACCGATTCATTTCCAAATACGGTAGTATTGCGGCACCACTCACTTCTCCTCTCTGCCAGAAACCCAAGAACCTCCCCTGGAACCCGAAGGCCCAACAAGCATTTACCCAGTTAAAATCTGCCTTCTGCTCTGCCCCAGCCCTCACTCTTCCTGATCCCAATTGACCATTCATTGTCGAAGTGGACGTGGCAACCCTGGGTGTTGGTGCTTTTTGCGGATAATGTTGTCCTGCTGGCTGCATCTGGCCAAGACCTACAGTGTGTGCTGGGACGGTTTGCAGCTGAGTGTGAAGCGGCTGGGATGAGAATCAGCACCTCTTTGAGGCCATGGTTCTCAGTTGGACAAGGTGGCTTGACGCCTTCAGGTTGGTGGGGAGTTCCTGCTTCAGGTGGAGGAGATTCTGTATCTTGGAGTCTTGTTCAGGAGTAAGCGGAGGATGGAATGAGAGATCGACAGATGGATTGGTGCACCTTCTGCAGTAATGTGGTCACTGTACTGGTATGTCATGGTCCTTAAGCTGACAGCTGAGGAGCTGAGCTGTAAGGTGAAGCTCTCGATTTACTGGTCAATCTTCGTTCCTACTTCACCTATGGTCATGAGCTTTGGATCATGACCGAAAGGATGAGATCCCAGATACAAGCAGCAGAAATGAGTTTTCTCCGTAGGGTGGCTGGGAGCTCCCTTAGAGATAGGGTGAGGAGTTCAGTCACTCGGGAGGAACTTGGAGTAGACCCACTGCACATTGAGAGAGGCCAGCTGAGGTGGCTCGGGCCTCTTTTTCCGGATGCCTCCCGGACGCCTCCCAATGCAGGTGTTCTGGGCATGTCCCACCAGGAGGAGGCCCTGGGGAAGACCTAGGACACTATGTCTCTCGGCTGGTCTGGGAGCGCCTTGGTGTTCCTCCGAAGATCTAGAGGAATTGTCTGGGGAGATTAGTTATATTTATATAAATGTAACTGCTGATCCCTCTAGTTGTGGTTAAATTTGGATCATTAATTAACTATAATATTAGATTGTTTCAACTTATCGCTCGTTAGGAGTCTGGGTCACTTAGAGACCTTAGAGACTCACGACACATCTGGGCTAGTTCAGGTCTTAGTCAGAGGCTACCCGTAGATTGCTTACCTTAATGCAGCCATTTCCTCAATAGACTCAAAAGAGAGTAATTTTTATGCTCTCTAAGTAATAGCATGCTAAGCTAGTTTGGTGGCCAGAAGTCAAGATCTCAAAAAGTGTCCCGGCATCATCCATTGATTGTTGATCTGACTCACCCTAGCACGCCAACAATACGGAAAACCTCAGAAGTCACTAACCTACTAGAAAAGTTATTTCAGACAGTATTATAAGTTAACCAAGATTGACGTTTATTTTGCCAGGCAAGAATAGTTTCCAAATTGGTTTAATTGATAAACATTTGCACAACTGATCAGCAGTGCAAAAATAACACAAACCAAAATTCATCCTGCTGTGTAGTTATTTGCTTTTGTTGTGTAATGATTTGCTTTTGTGAAGCTGCTTTGGAACAATAGCCATTGTAAAAGCGCTATACAAAATAAACTCAGTCAAAGACAGGCAGGGTCAAAACCAAAGAATCTATGACAAGGGAAACACAAGGCTAGGCTAACTAGAAACAAACAAACAATGCAAGCCTGTAGGTGAGGGGCCTGCTTCCAGAATTTATAGTCTCAAAACAGGAAGTAGCAGCAGAGGGAGTGATCACAGATCATCCAGAGATAAGGGCTCCCTCTGCTGGCTTGTTGACATAGCCCCCATCCTAGGAGCGACTCCTGGCGCTCAACAAAATAAAAAACAAAACAGTTCTGTGATAGGAGGGCGGTGGATAGGAGGTGAAACACAGGGTTAGACGGTGGGCCAGGTCCATGTGGGGATACAGGGGCTTTCCGCAAAGCAAGCAGAGCAGAGAGACTGGGCAAGCAGAGGGCTTGGCATAACTTGTAGCCCACTCTGGAGGTTCTACAGCAGATGACACCTCTAGAGCAGGCTGGGCATACGGGATAGGTCTCAAGAGCAGACTCAGGGTCAGAAAAGGCCTCAGGGGCAGACATGGGGACTTCAGCACTGGAGTGGATTGGTAGACAGGAATGGGCTCAGGAACAGATCTGTGGACTGGTGTAGAAAGAGAGCAGTGTGTAGCCCAAACACACAAAATGGCAACCGCCATTACAGGAAGCACAGTGGATGGAGGAAAGTGAACAGTCTCAGGGGTGACTTGTGCTGAAGCCCTGGGAATAACGGCTGCTCTCACTGATATCACGTCAGACTGGATATTAGCCTCAAATACCCATGGAACGCCCTGGTGTCCTCAAATGCCTGGAAATCCTGGAGGAGCATACATGGTGGCTGAGAACTGCAGCTCTGGAAAGGCGGCCATCTCGGCAGCGGCTCTGAAAAAGCAGCCATCTGGGGCAGCGGCTCTGGGAAAGCAGCCATCTGGGGAAGCGGCTCTGGGAAGGTGGCCATCTGGGGCAGCGGCTCAGGGAATGCGGCCATTACAGTAGTCGATGCAATGTCCTCTTCCTCTGTAATACCCAGCATGAATGTTGACCCCACAGTCACTAAAGCAAACTTCACAAACTGTACAAGTGACCCACGTGGACCCTCACGAACAAGTTATGTTTTGAGTGGCTGATTTATTCCCTCATGAAAGAATTCAATCACTAAACAGTCCGGTAAGTCTGTAGTATTCTGTAAGGACTGCGGGGTCTGAGGCGTGCAGATCCATTCGCAGGCTTTTATTGGCTGAACAATTATTGTCCAACAAAAGCTTGAGATTCGAAAAACTAATAACAGCCATGTAACTAATAGGATATTCAAAAAGTGCTTAGCATGGAGTGAACGTCAAACAGTTGGGAGGTAATGTAATTGGAGCTGATTTCATTTTGGTGCAAAAAAATCATAAAAAGCAAATCCGTGAACTGTCTTTTCAAAAGAATATACATAAAATAACAAAGCATTGCTATTCACTGTGGAATAACTTTAACGCTTGCTGTGCACTTCACTGCCCTACTCCCACAGAGAACAGTACAAAGTATTTGTAATATATGTATTTTTTATTTTTAAATGCATTATACAGACAGTAGGACAAACGGTGGAAGTTAAATACAGCTCAGGTCTTCAGGAAGGGGTAGTCTTAGAGACAGTGGATGGCTGAGAAGCAGTAACTGTATCAGATCCAATGGGAGTTTAGAGACAGTCTGATGTTCAGGGGCTGCCTCAGAGACAGCGGCAGTTTCTGTTTTAATGACAGTCTCTGAGACAATGGCAGTCTGAGAAGCATTGGAGGTGGAGTTGTAGTGTCAGTCTGAGTTGCAGTGTCCGTCTGAGAGGCAGTGCTGGTCTATGAGGCAGCGCCAGTTTAAAGAGAGTGTCAATCTCAGAGACAGAGTTAGCTTAATAGGCAGTTCTGGTCTGAAAGTCTGTGCCAGTCTCAGAGACAGTGACAGTCTGAAAGGCAGTGTTAGTCTGAGAGACAGTGCAGGTCTATCAATCAATCATTTCAATCATTTTTATTTATATAGCGCTTTTTAACAACACAGGTTGCATCAAAGCACTGTACAGTATAATGACAGGGATGTATAATGACGAAAGTGACCAATTTCTTATTAAATGCAGAGAGCGGTCTCTGTATCAGGCAGCATCAGTTTCAGAGGCAGTGTCATCTCAAGTAGTGCTAGTCTGAGAGAAAGTAGCGGTTCATCAATGTGAAAGGGCTTCGGCAGAGAGGCTTGAGGCAGTGCACTTTTGTACCTGAAGGATCTTATTGTTAGTACACACTAGAACCTGTTACATGTTACATTAGCACTGGATGTGTACATACATATTAATACCTAAACAATATCAAATTGTTCAAAAACCACCATGTTCAACCAAACCTGTTCTGTTTTATGTGCGTTTGATCTGATATCTCATATAGAAGTGTTCAGAGCTAATTTAGTTGAGCACCTGGAACTAAAACCGTTCCTAGTTCCGTGAACGTGCTAAAACGTGGGTAGCTCCACCATTAGTTCAGGGTCTATGAAAAGGTTCCTGTGGTGTGAAAGGCCCGTTGTGTTCTGAAGATCAACAAAGACCTTCTGGGTTTTGAACGACATGAAGGCAGTAATTAATGTCCTTTTTGGGTGAACTATCCCTTTAATGTGTATCAGAGCAGGACGAGCAAATATATATTTACTTATATAATGTATTTATAATATGTAGATTTGATACAGTATGATAGTTTGGAAGTGTATACACATACAGCCTAGAAAAAAAATATATATTATAGTGATATATTACAAAGTGATAGAAATGTTTATGAATGTTTTCAGCTATATAAAACAAGGAGAAATTTAGTTTTTCAATTAAGCTGTTTCTTGTAAAAATGTACTACAGGTTTGACATGTACTTTTAAATTCCTCAAATTATATTCATACATGGTCCATGAATATACTTCAGTATAGATTCCCATGTATGGAAATTTTTTGAACATGTCCTGTATGTTCCTTTTTTTTTTTGAGAACACTTATTCATATTTGCTTTCAGTGTATTGTGGAGGAACGTCTGCAGGATGTTGATGAATGAAAGAGCTGCTGGTCACGGTATCTGCAAGAAAGAAAAAAAATAAGCGCTATATGATCTGAATTATTGCTTGATTACTTGTTGTCATAAATAAATAGAGATTTATACATGTGAAGAAATAAGATTTCCATTGATGTAGGGTTTGGGACAGGACACTTTTTGAAAATATTACATTTTAAGGGTGCAAAAAAAATGTTCACTAGAGCCGTCATGGGGAAAAATTTACCAGTTTCTGTTAATCAAATGTACATAAACTTTCAATAAAACATTCAAGTCTCCCAGTCATTGACTAAAACGGCGTAATAAAAATCCGTTGTTAGATCTTCTTTAGATAAAACCAGATCAAAACACAAGGTATTTATAACCTATAAGCTCCACGTGGGATATAATCATGGAAATCAAAACGAACTGTATTTATTTGATTAGCTCACGTTGAATTTTCTATGGTGAGAAATCTTCAAAATATTACTTTGCCTTCGTAGCTTTAATCCAAATCTGAAAATGCTCCTCTCCTCTGAAACATGATCTTTACTTAATATTGGGCTGATTTTGAGCTGATTTCTGACAATCCTAGGTTATTTCCCGATCATCTTGTGGTTGTGAGGATTATCTGGTCAGATTTTCCTGCGGTGTGTTAAGAGTGACTGAATCTGCTCAGAAGAACATCGGAGCTCCTCGAAAGCGAATAATGCTTTCTAAAGCTTTTTTGATTTCAATTAAAAGTCTAATTAAAGAGGTGCTCAGCGTCTCTTACCTCTGATCTGTTCAGATCCTGGAAGCGAACCACATCAGACGACTGTGGAGGTAAAACCTGAGCAAACTGCACCTTTGGAAGAAATACAGTAGTGTTTTATGCCTTTTACTGTGAGATGCCATACACTGCTTTTAGTAGTTCAGCTTTAGAAAGCTCACTGTAGCAGAAGACTCGCTTTTAGGAGGAATTTAAGGAAGGAAAAGCAAGATTGTAAATACTGTATTGTAGCGTAGCGTTTGAGCTGGTGAGGGGAAGTCTGATTTGACACGACTCACCTGAGGAGGACAGCAGCAGGCATCGGCTTTACAGGCGACGCTGACAGACAGATGGAGATGATGAACTCAAGCACGGAGAATATCAGCAACACACCTCTGATTCCCTTTAAAGAGAGTCTGAGAGGAAAATCAACATTAAACCCTCTTAAATATAGGCATAGTTTGCCCAAAAATTATGTTGGAAGCAGTCATTGGAAGCATCCTAAGTGTAGGTGACTTTCTTCTTACAGATGAATCCAGTCGGAGTTATAATAAACACATTTTTTTTTGATCAGAAACAGTGTTTATTACTTCTACTAGATTTGTCTAAAACAAGAAGGTCACCTACTTGGGATGCTTCCGGCATAATAAAGACAGAAACTATCCCTTTCAGTAATATAAATACGCATATGCATATTTAAGTCCATTTTTACCTTTGGATAAATTCAAGTGTGCAGGATGTGCTGCAAAACATCCATGACAACGGTCTTCCATGCTGGGAAATAATAACGGCCACTCGACGTGAAATATAGAAATTATATTAAGAAGCCGACTGTCTACCTTGTGCATGAAGCAATCCCTTGCTAGGAATGATGTAAACACAGATATCAGACACCAGTCGTGACTAAAGTTCATGTAAGAGCGTTCAAAAGATCAGATCTGTTGACTTGCAGTGTAGACACAGCCTGTGTTTCTATCTTTTAGCTCCTGATATGCGTGATGTTTGGCCTGAAAAAGTTAACGATACATGCCTTTTTCCAAAATAAGCGTAGCGTTTCAGGATAACTCATCCAACGATGTTAATACTAATGTTTTCCATCAGAAAGAGAATTAAGGAAGAGGTTCTGATCCTGGTACAGCTCCGTTTACAGAAGTAATGTCTGTTTTAAAGGCTTATGAAACTAAAAAAGTTCAAAGCTCAAGTTATTTTAATAACAGAACAGCAGATAAAGTATGTTTGAATGTAAACTTCATTGAATAGAAAGCCTGTTTAGTACAGTGAGCTGTGAAGGACATTTAGATCTAATAAAAGAGTGAGATCTAGTAGTAGTTCATCAAACTGAACATACCACAGATGACACAGAAACATAGAGAGCATAGAGAGCTTACCAGTGCTGAGCTGTCTTCCTATTGTTGCTGACCATGTCCATCCCTTTATGATCCATCTTCTGATGGCTACTTCCAGCAGGATAACACGCCATGTCATAAAGGCCAAATCCTCTCAGACTGGTTTCATGAACATGACAATGAGTTCACTGTACTCAATATAAATGCAATGGGCAAAGTTTCACGTTAAATGTTTCCCATAGAAAACCATTAGAAGGAAAACACTGAACCGTTAAGCGGTTCATATTCCAGCATCATCTGCTTAAACTTGTAATCTGTGCATTATTAATATGGCGAATACTGAATTTAATCTATTACCATTGAATATATCATGGAAATGTAACTGTTTTGTGTAGCTGTTTAATGATTAAAATATTGCCCCTGATGCTTAATATGGATTGCAAAATGGCTAAAAATAAGTTTTTGTCACATGATTTGAGAGGTGATCTAAATATGTGAGGTTGTGAAACAGAAAATGTACAAGTTTGTCCTGCAGTTTTATGGATGTTTTGCTGTTCAGGTATTCAAACAGGTCACGTTACTGAAAACTATGAATACATGATAGAGTTCATTGGCCAAGTCCTGCCCACTTCCAGTTTAGTTACATTTAACAGGAATGCTAAGAGGGCTTATATTCTTTATGTTGTTCTGCTGCGCTCTATTAGACACCTACTAGCTGTTTGAATGTTTGCACATTTTGTCAACTGCATTTTCTTCAAATATCTCGTTCACACAGCAGCTTACAGTTGTGTTTAGAGTACTGTCTGTATGAATATAGAACAAGAGTCAAGAATGTATTCACTTACCAGTAACACGCAGCGACAGTAACTGAAGTAATATCAATGATTTCCATAAAACTGAAAGTGACAGTTCTTTTATCAAACCTTCATTAATTCGACAGCAGCTTTTAAATTTGGTTAGAGAGTGGAGCATTTGAATCTGATTGGAGCGGCTCTGGTGAAAAACTGACAGGATAAAACTTCATGATGACATGCAGCTTATTTCTCCACCACTGTAAGTTACCAAAAGCTGCGTAAAAACACACGGTGTGCCCTTTAAAGAGACTGATCGTTTCACTTATAACGCTACGCTATATGTGATGGCGTAGAAGGACTGTGTAATGAGGATGATAGGTTACGCTCTTTTGATACACATCAACTTTTATTTATGCAGCTTTAAGATGATACAGTATAAATCTCTACCCTTTCGATTCCAGGGTTCATATAAACAAACACAGGATAATTATATTAAAATTACATTGCAAGCTTTTCAACTTGATAAACACATTTTTTCCTATTAGTTTTCTCTGTGATGTAGAGCTCTGTGTAGATCTCATTCAGCAGTGTTGGGTTTCTCTGCGTGTCAGCTGTTCCCTCACACAGACACTCAAACTTCTTCAGCAGATTTGATCTTAATGTGGTGAGGACTTCATGACTGTAAAATAAAACCGATAAGCATAATGCTTTATGTATTCAGTTTGACATCTTCAAGTCATATCTCTTACAGAAATGTTCTACCTGAGAACCGGTCGTGTATCTCCTCTCTTAAAATCTAAAGACTGAATCCCAGAGGTCTCTCTCTTCATAGACACACACAGCTGGACTCTGCTTCTGATCTCTTCTGATGAATTGAGCTGAAACAAAAAGATGTAATCCGTTATAATCAAAATCATCTAAATAAATTACAAGATAATGATCTTAATTTACAAATTATTTTTATAAAAATAATAATTGTTGTTTATGAGATCACATGACCCACTGACAGAGATGGCAGTATTGGCCTAAATTAGTGCTTTGATTTTGGGATCTTTTGCTAATGTGAAATCTGTTTTCTCTTATTCATCAAGTAATAACGTGATATGGACACATTTACCATGACATTTTTGTAAAACCACTTCCACCAAACTACCTAGATCTATTAATGCTATAACATTTATAAATTCATCTGAAAATTCACTGAAGTGTTATTACACCTCAAACTAAAAATAATTCATCACTTGCTATCTTCTTCAAACTAGTTAAAAGGTTTCAGTAAAAAAATGCAAACTTATCTGAGAATAATCCCATGGAGAAACTTGTATGAGTATTGCACACGGCATTTTCCAGGTTTTGAAGTGATCATCCCTATCCCTTGTTAGTCAGGACTTTGAGGAGATTTAGGAGTGCACTTGACAAAGGCAGTGATGTGATTTACAACATAATAGCAGACCCTTGCCTGCTCACTCCAAAGTCCTCACTAACAAGAAGATAAGGGTGATCTCTTTGATTCGGACTATTCAGTGCCCGATACACAAATCATTACACCCCTAGATCTAGTGGAATATGAAAAGGTTTAATTTAATCTATTAATAAATGAATGAAAACTACAGAGCTTTACATGTGAAGGTTTTCAGTCTTGATTTCTCTCAGATTGTCTGCTTTTCCTGGATGAATCGAGAGAGAACTGTGCTGCTAATAGAGTGTGGAGCCTAGCAGGCCAATAGCCAAGGTCTTTATTTAATTTCATTACATACATTTAATGAAATAAAACTCTGTGTTATATGACATTACGTTACATTTGAGTTTGTTTTTACCAGCCCCTTGT
Source organism: Puntigrus tetrazona (assembly GCF_018831695.1). NCBI lineage: Eukaryota > Metazoa > Chordata > Actinopteri > Cypriniformes > Cyprinidae > Puntigrus > Puntigrus tetrazona. The sequence continues at coordinate 22,984,844 of NC_056702.1, read as the reverse complement.
AATGATCTGCCTGAGATTCCCTGGGTTCACCACTGGATGGCGCACTTTCTGCTCCAGATCACCACCCTGTTAGAGACTTGTAGCACACCTGTTTTGATCACTCCTAATGACCAATCTTATTTAAATGTCTCCTGCCTATTGTTCTTGTTCAGTCCTCATGTCTTTCTCAGAATCATGCTGCCGAGTTTTTTTGCTGTAAGAGACTTTCTTGTTTTCTGTGTTTTTTGTGATTTTTCTCCTGCCTGAGGTCTAAGGACAGCTTTCTGTTTGGATTACTTTTTTTTGTATTTTGTACCAAGGAGTGTTTTGAGTTCCTCAGTAGCTATTCTTGTTGTAAGTCTCGAAGACTTTCTCTTGGTTCTTAGGATTCATTCTTCTTTATATTTTTGCTTGAGTAAAGAACCTCAGAAGTCTCTCTAAGCCTTCTCATTATTTCCTCTGCAACTGGGTTTCACCTGCTCCAGTGGAGTAGGAGTCAATCAATCAATCATTTTTATTTATATAGCGCTTTTAACAACACAGGTTGCATCAAAGCACTGTACAGTATAATGACAGGGATATATAGTGGCGAAAGTGACCAATTTCTTATTAAATGCAGAGACGGTCTCTGTAGTCAATTCAACGATAGTCACTAGAAGTTAAGTGTCCCCAACCAAGCAAGCCAGAGGCGACAGCGGCAAGGAAACAAAACCCCATGCATATAGAATGGAAAAAAACCTTAGGAGAAACCAGACTCAGTTGGGGTCAGTTCTCCTCTGACCGGACGCCCAGCACTTAACCTCCAGTTCAATTTTAAAAGCGCAGCTGTGTCAGGTAGTGTAAATGACTTGTGTGTGTGTATGTGTGCATCAGGATCTGGTGATCTGTCGGCAGGCGCATCTAGGTTTTCTGGTCTCTGATGAACATAATCTCTGGGTGCTGATCCACCATCTAGTCTTGATACAAACTGTGAAAACAGATTGAGAAAGAAACAGGACTAATATTAGCGTAGATGCCATTCTTTTCACGATGTCACAAGTACATCGTATTTTAGATAGTGTTCCCGGTTCCAGCAAATCTAAGTAATGCAGCCTAAAAATCCTTTAGCAGATTTGAATAATAAAAGGTGTGTTGGTGTGTTATGTGTAGGCTAAGTTAAAAGATGTGTCTTTAATCTAGATTTAAACTGGCAGAGTGTGTCTGCTTCCCGAACAGAGTTAGGGAGATTGTTCCAGAGTTTAGGTGCTAGATAGGAAAATGATCTGCCGCCGCAGTTGATTTTGATATTCTAGGTATTATCAAATGGCCAGAGTTTTGAGAGCATGAGCGGACGTGCAGGACTATAATGTGATAAGAGCTCGCTCAAGTATTGAGGAGCTAAACCATTCAGGGCTTTATAGGTAATTAATAGGATTTTAAAATCTATTCGATGTTTGATAGGGAGCCAGTGCAGTGTTGACAGAACTGGGCTAATGTGATCATACTTCCTAGTTCTAGTAAGGACTCTGGCTGCTGCGTTTTGGACTAGCTGAAGTTTGTTTATTAAAGCGTGCAGAACAACCACCCAATAAAGCATTGCAATAATCTAACCTTGAGGTCATAAGCGCATGAATTAATATTTCTGCATTAGAGGTTGAAAGCATAGGTCGTAATTTAGATATATTTTTAAGATGGAAAAACGCAGTTTTACAGATGCTAGAAACATGATTTTCAAAGGAAAGATTGCGGTCAAACAGCACACCTAGGTTCCTAACTGATGATGAAGAATTAACAGAGCAGCCATCAAGTGATAGGCTGTGTTCTAGATTATTATATGTGGGGTTTTTAGGTCCAATTATTAGCACCTCTGTTTTTCAGAATTTAACATTAGAAGTTACTCATCATCCAGCTTTTTATATCGACTATGCATTCTGTTAGATTCTCAATTTGGTGTGTATCACCAGGCTGTGCTGAAATATAGAGCTGAGTATCATCAGCATAGCAGTGAAAGCTAACACCATGACTCTGATAATATCTCCCAGAGGTAACATGTAAAGGTTGAAAAGTAACGGTCCTAGCACTGAGCCTTGAGGAACTCCATATTTCACTTTTGATCGATATGATACCTCCTCATTTAATGCCACAAACTGATAGCGGTCAGATAGATATGATGTAAACCATGCTAAGGCGCTTCCTCTAATGCCAACATAGTTTTCTAGTCTATCCAAGAGAATGTTGTGATCGATAGTATCGAATGCTGCGCTAAGATCTAATAGCACTAATAACGAGATAAAACCACGATCAGATGATAGAAGCAGGTCATTAGTAACTCTAATGAGAGCAGTCTCAGTACTATGGTACGGTCTAAAACCTGATTGGAAATCCTCACAGACACCATTTTTTTCTAAAAGGAATACAGTTGTGAGGATACTACCTTTTCTAGTATCTTTGACAGAAAAGGGAGATTAGAGATTAGTCTGTAATTTACTAAGTCTTTGGGATCAAGATGTGGTTTCTTAATGAGAGGTTTAACTACAGCCAGTTTAAAGTTTTTGGGAACATATCCTAATGACAATGATGAATTAATAATGTTCAAAATAGGATCTATGACTTCTGGAAGCAGATCTTTTAATAGTTTAGATGGAATAGGGTCTAACATACATGTTGCTGGTTTAGATGATTTAACAAGTTTGTTCAAGTCTTCTTCTCCTATAATAGAGAAAGAGTGTAATTTTCCTTAGGGGATCTAAAGCTCATTATCTGATGTGAAACTGTAGTTGTGGCTGCATAGTTACAATTTTATCTCTGATGGTATCAATCTTAGAAGTAAAGAAATTCATGAACTCATTGCAGCTATACTCTTGGGGCATATTAGCACCTGCTGATGCTTTATTTTTGTTAATTTAGTCACTGTACTGAATAAATACCGGGGTTGTGTTTGTTTTCTTCTAAAGGGATGAAAAATAATCAGATCTTGCTATTTTTAATGCTTTTCTGTATGACAGCATACTCTCCCGCCAGGCAATACGAAATACTTCTAATTTGTTTTTTTCTCCACCTGCGCTCCATTTTCCGGGCTGCTCTCTTTAGGGTGCGTGTGTTGTCATTATACCATGGAGTCAGATTGTTTTCTTTTATCTTTTTAAGTGCAAAGAGCAACTGTATCTAAAGTGCTAGAAAAAGAGAGTGCATAGTTTCTGTTACATCATCAAGTTTTTGCATCGTATTGGATGAACTAAGGAATTGAGATAAGTCAGGAAGGTTATTTAGAAAGCTTTCTTTTGTGGTGGAAGTGATGGTTCTACCATACTTGTAATAAGGTGCAGAGTTTACAGGTTTAACTATACAGAGTTCACACAAGACTAGATAGTGATCTGAAATGTCATCACTTTGCTGCAGTACTTCAACCATTTTAACATCTATTCCATGTGACAGTATTAGATCTAGAGTATGATTTTGACAATGAGTAGGTCCAGAGACGTGTTGTCTAACCCCAATGGAGTTTAAAATGTCTAAGAAAGCTGATCCTAATGAGTCTTTTCATTATCAACATGGATATTAAAATCGCCAACAATTAAGACTTTATCTGCGGCCAGTACTAACTCAGTTAGAAAATCAGCAAATTCTTTGATGAAATCTGTGCTGTGCCCTGGTGGCCTGTATACAGTAGCCAGTACAAACATGACAGAAGATTTATCACTAGCACATGATTCTGTAGATAATGTTATATGCAGCACAAAACTTCAAATGAGTTATATTTAAAGCCTGCCCTCTGAGAAGTACTAAGAATATTGTTATAAATTGTAGCAACACCTCCCCTCTACCTTTTAAACGTGGCTCATTTTATAGAAATAATTTTGGAAGTAGATTCATTTAGAGTAATATAATCATCTGGTTTTAGCCAGGTTTCTGTCAAACAAAGCAAATCTAGCTTCTGATCATTGATCAAATCATATACATAAAGTGCTTTTGTGGAAAGTGATCTAATATTTAGCGAGCCAAGTTTTTATCGTTTGCTTATTTGAATTATAGGTAGTTTTAATTTGTTGGACATTAATTAAATTATTGCTTTTGATTAGGTTTGGACGTTCTCTGCATATTCTAATTCGGGGAACAGACACAGTCTCTATAGTGTGATATTTAGGTGAAAGAGTCTCTATGTGCTGAGAATTAACTGCCTTCTGTGACGTGAGGCAGCTAGCAGGCCAGTCGGTTTAGCCGGTCTGTCTGCTTCCTGACCTGGGCACTAGTTGGTCATGTTGGAGCTATAAGACTATATGCCATATTTCTAGATAGAAGGCGGCACCACCCCAAGAGGGTGAAGACCATCTCTTTTCAACAGGTCAGGTCTGCCCCAGAAACTCATCAATTGTCTATAAAGCGTATGTTGTTCTGCGGGCACCACTTAGACATCCAGCCATTGAGACCCAGCAATCTGCTGTGAATCTCATCACCCGGTAAGCAGGGAGGACCAGAGCAGATTACATTGTCCGACATCGTGCTTGCAAATTCACACACCTCTTTAATATTATTTTTAGTGATCTCCGACTGGCTGGAACATCATTAGTGCCGGCGTGAATAACAATCTTACGAAATTTACGTTTAGCATTAGCCAGCACTTTTAAATTTGACAAGATGTCAGGCGCTCTGGCTCGGTAAGCATTGGACTATGGTGGCTGGTGTCTCTATTTTCACGTTCCGTACAATAGAATCGCCAATTACTAGGGCACTTTGATCAGGTTTCTCAGTGGGTGCGTCACTGAGTGGGAGAACCTGTTTGATGTTCTGATTGGAGCGGATGAGCGGTGTTTTGACCCGCGACTAGCCCGCCTCACGGTCACCCAATTGCCCTGCTGCACGGGCTCTGAAGCTGGAACCGAACAATGTACATGATTCACTGTACTAGTCGCATCCAAAGCAGTATCTACAGCCCTCGCATTCTTACTGTCCTCAATTAAAGTTTGGATACGTGTCTCTAATTCTAAAACCTTCTCTGTCAGCCTAGCTATTTCCCTGCATTTATCACCGTGAATCCTGATCGCTAACAGAGAGAAGGACAAGCTATACATGTGACAGACAGTGCAAGTGACGATGCAGGAGAAGCCATTTACTCACCGTGAGGATTCACTTACCACTCTTGTTTTGATGAGCTTGTGAAAATGGAGCGAAGCAGCGCGAGGAACAAATGAACAGGAGCGGGGAAAAAAAGCCCACAATCGGAAACGCGGGTGGGGCGAAAGTGAATCGGCTAATGAGTACTAACTCACCGCCGAGTTTTAGATTAAAGCGAGCGAACTAACAGCAGTCTAATTAGTTAGATTAATTTAATAGTATCAACGATATGTACACAGTTAAATTATATTTGATCGTTAGAGAAGAGGTGATAAATTGAAAAGCGAAGCTACACGCAGCTACAAACAAACCAACCTCTCAGCAGACAGGAGCAATCGAGCCAATCTTAGGAGTAAGTGCCACATTAATACATCCCGGAGACCTGAGTTCGATCCCCATCTGGACCGTAACAGTAGGACTGAACCATGGATCCCTGAACCCAGCAGAGGAGACTCAACCTTTATCGAATGCAGAACGCATCCTAGCAGCTGTCTCAAGTCAGGCAGCCACCATGGAACGACATGAACAAGTCCTTGCACAACAAGAGGCGGCTGTTTCAAAACTGGGTCAGGCAGTCACTGAAATTCTGCAACACCTTCAGTCTATTTCAAGCCCACAGCAGGGAGCACAGGGAGCTCAGTCTCAACCTCAGGCTCCACTGTCACCTCCTAAGCGTAGCAGTGCAAGGCTCCGATATCCACCTGCCTCATCCTGAGAGAGGTATGATGGAAGCCCTGGCAGATGTAAGGATTCCTCACCCAGTGTTCACTGAACTTTGAACTGCAGCCGAACAAATTCCTAACTGCCCGTAGCAAGGTGGCTTACGTCATTACTCTTTTATCTGGGGAAAGCCCTTGCCTGGGCGACTGCCTTGTGGGAGCAGTCCCCTCAACCAAGGGTTTGTTCAGATTATAACAGTTTTATTGAGGAGATGAGACGAGTATTTGATCATCCAGTGAGCGGGGCGTGAGGCAGCCAGCCGCTTACTTCAGTTAACTCAAGGGTCTCAAAGTGTAAGCGGAATTAGGCGGTGGAATTTGAACACTTGCTATGGAGAGTGGCTGGAATCAGGAGGCATTAACTGTTGCTTTCAATCCGGGCACTGTCTGATGAGATCAAGGATGAGTTAGCAGCCCGGACCCTGCAATAGACCTAGAATACTTAATTGCTATGGCCATTCGACTGGACAATCGCCTTGAGAGAGAGGCGTCGAGAGCGCACAGAGACTTCTAGATATGTACACAGTCAGTATCCTCTGCACTTCCCCGTCTCCTGATCTCCCTGCCTCATATGTAGCAGGATCTGAGGAACCCATGCAGCTGGGTCGGTCCACGGCTTTCCCGGTCTGAGAGAGACCGCAGGGATGAAAGAAAGATGCTGTCTGTACTGTGGAGAATCTGGCCACTTTCGTGCCTCCTGCCCTATTCTTTCGGGAAAAGCCAACTCTCGTCCAGGGAAGGGAGGACTGTGACGAGAGAAGCAACCACTCCCCACTCCAGCATCTTCTGGGGCTCTTTTGAATACTTATCTTCTATGGAATGATCAGTCACATCCCCTGAAGGCCTTCATAGACTCTGGGGCAGCTGGCAGCTTTATGGATTTGGAAGTCGCTAGACATCTTGGTGTGCCACTCACTAACCTTGATGAACCCTGACTATTACTGCACTAGATGGGAGGCCTCTAGGGTCTGGGCAGGTGAGTCTGCGCACTATTCCCTTATATCTCCGGGTTGGGGGTCACCTAGAAACTATACAGCTTTATGTAATCAAGTCACCAGAATTCCCTTTAATCCTGGGTTTCCCTTGGATTTAGTCCATCATAATCCCAGATAGACTGATCTTCTAGTAACATTCTCAGATGGGGGCATGACTGTAATAAGGGTCACTGTGCTTTATCTCTTGAACCTTCTGTTTCTCCTAAGTTACTTCAGGCCACCCCAGGGCTATTAATGACTGCTCTCTACAGTTACCCAGGACTTCTTCAGAGCTATCACATGTTCCTCTAGACTATGCAGACCTGTTAGAGGTGTTCAGTAAGAAGAAGGCCTTATCTTTACCACCACACAGACCTTATGATTGTGCCATTGACTTGCTGCCTGGAATGTGCCCTCCAAGAGGGAGGTTGTTCTCTCTTTCAGCACCAGAGAGGAGGGCCATGGAGGATTATATACTGGAGTCCCTGGCATCTGGCCTACGCCCCTCTACGTCACCAGCGGGAGCTGGCTTCTTCTTTGTTGCTAAGAAAGATGGTGGGCTCCGACCTTGTATAGATTACAGGGGACTCAATAAGATCACTATTAAGAATCGTTATCCTCTTCCACTAATGTCTGCTGCTTTTGAGTTGCTTCAGGGGGCTACTATATTTACTAAATTGGACCTTCGCAATGCATATCATCTGGTCCGCATTCGTGCTGGTGATGAATGGAAGACTGCTTTTAATACACCCACTGGCCATTATGAGTATCAAGTCATGCCTTTTGGTTTGGTAAATGCCCCTGCAGTATTTCAGGCTTTGATTAATGACGTGTTAAGAGACATGCTGAACAGATTTGTGTTTGTATACTTGGATGATATTCTTATTTTTTCCAAAGACCTCAAGGAACACGTGCAGCATGTTCGCCTGGTCCTCCAGCAGCTTCTAAAGAACCATCTATTCGTCAAGTTGGAGAAGAGTGAATTTCATGTGGAGGAGGTTTCCTTTTTGGCTTTCATTGTTTCTAAAGGTCAGATCCAGATGGATCCTGCAAAGACTCGAGCAGTTAGACTTTCGCCAACTTCTGTCAAGCAGGTACAACGTTTTCTTGGTTTTTCGAATTTCTATCGGCGATTCATTGAAATTTCAGTGCAATTGCTGCTCCACTAACTGCTCTCACTAGGAAGAATGTTAAGGGTTTCCGGTGGACAGAGGAGGCTGAAGAGGCTTTCGGGAGACTGAAATATCTGATCCCCATCTGGACCGTAACACCCCTATCAAATACAACCAGAAAACTCTCAATATTTATGTCCAGTGGAATCAATCAATGATCTTTTTTAAAAGTGTAATGCTGTTCAGTTTTTCACTGGCATTATATGGATGTTACAAACAGGCGGGCAGAAAATGCTTGAATGCAGAAAGTGTTTGTTCAGAGAAGTTAGACTTTATCATATTTTACATTCATATACACTATATTGCCCAAAGGATTGGGTCACCCTTGGATGAACAGATCTGACCGCTTTATCATTTCCATGAGTGCAAACCTTAATATTTATGAAATATGAACTTATAGAGAATTGTACGCCTCTAATGTTAAGGACAGGACCCTTTTCCATTCCATCCTGGTGTGACTTTAAATACAGACCCTGAGCCAAAAACTCATCACCAAACACCAATGGCTTGTATATACACTATAGGGACACCCCTTCTTTAGAACAGAAAAAAAACAGTGGAAACAAAGATGGAAACATAATTTGTGTTTACTAATTGTATTATCACCTCAGCTTTGGAAGTGTCTAAAATGACTGCACCCATATGTACAGATCATTGGTGTTTGGTGACGAGTTTTTGGCTCAAGGACTGCATTTAAAGTCACACCAGAGGTGTCCAGTTAGCCTAAAGGATATATATGAAATCCAGCAACCCCACTTAAATACATTTTAAAATACCTAATGATGAATAAATCATAGTAAAATGTTGTTGAATATGACATATTTGATTGGTTTTCAATTAACATCACACCATCCATGTTCTCCAGCCCTAATTTATCATCTATGAGATCAACCTAGAGGACTTGCTTGATTGAAGAATACAGTTTGATAAAACAAAATGGAATGTTTTGTTTGGATGCATTTTTATTTTTGCTCAGTGATGTTGCAATTTGAGGGTAACTTGAGGGAAAATATGATTTTACAGATTTTTGCCTTTCAGACGGTGCCTTGATATAAACCCTGAACAAGAAAGAGAAAGTAACTTCAAAGAATGCATTTTACAAGTTTTAGATAAAATGGCATTTCGGCTCATATGTTCCCATTCAAGTATGTAAGCCAGAAAACCCAAAACATGTATTTTATTGGGTAATATCTGTTGTGGATAACAAAGCAAGCTCTTGATGAAAACCTTATTTCACTCTGTTTTGATGCAACACAGTAAAATACAATATTTCCATCAAACCCTTTTCATTGAAAATATAAACTACATGAGCTAGTAGCCTGTTATACTTTAACACGCTAGTTTCAAAACACTTTTAAACTTGTAAACTTTCTGCTCCAGGTTTGCTTTGCAACAATGAAGTAGCAAGTTGGGGATATTGTTCTGAATCCTTATGTGCTTCACACAGGCCACTGTAGAGCTACATTGATGTCCATAAAACATGCTGAAACATGCTGCCAGTTCAAACTGGACAGTCCCCTGATCATCATAGAAATCTCTGGAAAAAATATCTCCATCAAAATAAAATGGCCAAACAAATTCTATGCTGGCACAAAAGCAACTACACCAAATCACAACAGTACTATAAAAACCACCTCAGAATAAAGATATGTACGTATTAGGACACGCTTACCCAAGGTTGCAGCCACAATCACAAAGAACTTAAGGTTTTGTTACTGGACTTTGAGCTTGTTAACAACCTTTCTTTTCAGCGCCACACAGTCATGTGATTTCAATGCAACGGTGTTTGGGGATGAATTATAGCATGTTGAATGAAACTCACCTTGTAATTGGCAATAATACCTAATAATAATGCCTTATAAATAACATTATAATGTGTCGTATCATCTGATAAATAATCATAAAAACAGTTACAATGCATCATAATACTTACCTATTTGTGCCTATAAATATTTAGTGTAACGAAGAGTGTGATGACTTATAACACACAATGAACATATTATGAGTGGTCTTTAACTGCTTAAAGTAAAGGGATGAAAACAAAGTCTTCTTTTAAACATCTAAAAAGCTTTATAACGTGGTATTAATATTTATAAGTGGTCCTTGTCTGCTTTAAGTAAAGTGAGAAATGTTAGGTATTCTTTTAAACATCCATAAGATATCATGAATGGGTTATGACACATTTGCTTTGAACTTAATTTTTATTAGCCGTGAACATTTATATTGCAGTACATGTAAATATAAAATGTGCACCATTAGGTAAAATCAACAAAACAATACTGTATTGTTTAAAATGTAAAGGCTTTCCAGTAAGCTAACTCTACGTAGGTCACACTGAAGTTCACATTAACCTAATAGGAAACACTCAAATAGAAACAAAGTAACAGCTCACCTAAAGGCTAAACAACACAACTGTAAACTGTTTTTCTGACTCTCTGATTTGTCTTATGAGAATATGCAAAGTCACAAAATGCTTAGCTAAGCAAAAGACATGAGTGAAGCCAAACAAATGAACAGGCCACTCTAAGGACATAACCCAGGCAGCCCTGTTCACATCTCCTAAAGGAACAGGACAGTTTAAGTTTACAAATATCTCCATCTGCTTTCATTTGAGTCATTTTTTCTTTCATTTGAGTGGTCAGTGCAGAATGACATTTCCCAATAAATGTGCTCAGTGTCTCTGTTTTGTCGTTCCACTGGCCCATGGTCTTCAAAACATCAGGTGCAGCCAGATGCAGTTCTTGCAATTGTGTTTCTGTCCACTCCAATAGCATCAAATGCAGCTTTCATGGATTTCACCTTCTTGAAGGCTTCTAGAGTGTCAAGGTATCTGCGAATGATGCCTCTGGTGTTCCTCACTGAATAAAGAGAAATATTATTATATATTGTTACGCTACCAGTTACTTGTCAAGGGCAATTTCCTATCATTCTCAAATTCTCTGCAATATTGGTTAATCTTTATCACAAAACCTAATCTTTTTAGGTATAAGTTTAATCTTCAACAGCTCTTTTCGCTGCATTTTATTTATTACTTGATTATATGGTACTGTATCTGCATTCTGAGCAGTTTTGAGGTATTGTGTTTTGCAGACCTTTGTACATAGAACCTTTATTTATATATATATATATATATATATATATATATATATATATATATATATATATATATATATATATATATATATATATATATATATATATATTATTTGACCTTTAACTGCATTCAACGTGCTACTGTTTGTACAGTCAGAGTTTAAGGATGGAATACTTCATTACAGGTAATCTGCTCACCGTTTTCGTTGATGTTGAATCATCACCGTGATATTGTCAGGGAATTAACGTTAGTATCTTTCCGCACCGCTTTCGGCTCATATCTGTACATAAAATCAATTCTAAATGTTAGGTAAAATTATTATGCACTATGCTAGGTTTCTTTTCATTTATTTTTAACAGATAGTAGTACAAATAACTTTTTTCCACCTAGAGGTAAACATACTATACATACTATATGTAATTAAAATGTCTAAAATCTAAAATCTGTAGTACATACATACTCAGAATATATCTGATTTAGTTGACAGATAAACAAGAGGAAAAAAAGTAACATAAGTAGCCTATATATGCTGAGTTTCAGTTAAAGGGGTCATATGATGCAGTTTACAATTTTTCTTTTCCAATCAGAGGACACCTCGCATTTTTAGAAAGATGAGCTTCGTAAAAATCTACCCGTTTCTGAAAGGTGGGGCTTAGAAAAGTAGCAATAATATACAGTATGAGAAACTAATTTATTTGTTTTTGAACCTTAAACCACATAAGCACATTGCATTACACCAAATACACAAAATAATGTTCTATTTAGCAATGTCATATGACACCTTACATTTTTGTGACATACTTAATTTGTTCACAGAAAGGACACTCAAATGTCTAAATTTCTCTGTCAAAAAATAACCACCAAATATGGAATCTTGAGATTCAGACCTTTCTGACAATATGTATTTTGTCAACATTCTGAAGACATTTTGATTCTAAAAGACTGGAATACATTTTGCTGGGGGTGTTCAGGGCCCCTTTCCTTGTTGGGCCCTTAGAATCGTCCTAACCTTCCCCGTTACTGTGCTCCTTGGGTATGAATATATGCATCCTTACACTCCTTACACTCCCTATATATATATATATATATATATATATATATATATATATATATATATATATATATATATATATATTTACCTTTTATTTTCCATTTATTTTCCTCAGTTGTGTAGTTTTCACATCAGCAAAACATAATTTGAACATTTCTTTTGGTTTTCCCTCAGGTTTTCCCAAGGTCTAAGAATGAGACAGATAGACCTGATGGAGGATGGTGTGGCTTCAAGCAGCAGAACTCTATCTCCAATGACTGCAGTAGTAAGAAAGGTACTGTATAAAGGAATAATGAATTTGTCTTGAATTATGATGGAAACGATTAAAATGAAATGCTAGTTTGCCACAAATACCTAGGTTTGTGAAGGCTTTAAATAGAAAGTATGGTCTATCCCAAAACCTAGTGAGCTGCACTGCTTCCACCTACCAACATGCTTTATGACACCGTGTCTACACCAGACGCCATCGTTGTCTCATAGCATCACACTGCACCGCAACAGATAAAATAGATAAACAGTCCAGTGTAGACAATATTACAGATTAGAATGGGTCCTGTTGTCTTTTGAAGTGTTATTAAAGGTCCAGAGGACTCTTTTTTTAAATGAAAGGTTTAAATCATAAAGGAATAACACTTAAGAAAAAATATAGTATACCAGATAAAAATATCACTTTATTTACTCATTTATTTACTTATATACTGAACTGAAAAATAGCAAAACTAATATGGAAATATGCTTTTGCAAACATAACTTGTATCTCAGTAACTACCTGTTGAGACTATTTCACTCAAACGGCTCTTTACCAGGAAGGATCAACTCAAAGCGAAATAAAACACAAGACAAGTTCTTATGGATTTTAAGGCTTGCAAAGATTGCGCTGTCGATTGCAAGCGGGAGAGAAGCAGGTTTCTCCTTAACCTCCCTTTTGTCTCCAGACGGATCACAGTCCGCCTGAGGCCGGGGCCGGGCAGGCCCCCGCTTCTGCCTCCTTCCCTGCTTTGCCTCCTCCCGCTTTGCCTCCTCCGAAGCTCAGTTTGCAAGTCACTTTATTTATAGAGGAAAGGACAAGATACAGTAAATGAAAACAATTGGCCACATTTCTTGTGCGTCAGAATCTTCACTCCTTCAGATTCTTCCGGTGGCCCTATCAGTATTCTACGGAGGCCATGTTATGACCAAGAATCAAACTGAAACTAAAAGGCCACAGGTGCATAACCGTCAACATTTAACTCCAACATTCCGTTCTCACCAGGCTGACAAAGCCTGACACCCGATGGATACATACATCACTCCAACATATCCCTCCTGTTTGACGTTTAGCACCTGAAAAATAACATAATAAGGCATATGCATATTGAACTACATCTCTACTGATTACTGGATTACATAGTCGATGCTTACTTTAAACAGCAAGGTTGGGCGAAAACCCCAGTATCTGAGGATTTCCCAACCGACCCCAAGATGTTACATGGGCGATCACCTGTAAGGCTTGCATCTTAATCATAATGTATACAATACAAAATTTAAAGCTTGAACATAGGAGGAAAATGTGAAAATAAACTGAAAAGGAAGAATGAAATAAAACGGTGCCTCTTGTTCTCAGCACGGCTACTGTAGCTTATCAGTGTACCTTTTGTATCATAACATCAGCACTCAGCCATATCACAGCTGTAGTTTTAACTGAGACTTCATACATGATACTTAAAGCTCTCCAGTTCTCTCTTGGTGGAGAAGCATGGTAAAACTGAGAAATGTCTGGCTAATCATTTTAGTAATCATTGCCCTTAAACATGGTAAAACACAGATCATGCATACACATGTTCAAATCAAGATGAGTCTTTAGTTCATGTTGTTCTATGAACCAGTCAAAATTCACTTAGTTTCAGTTTCCTTTAATCGTCTCTCTCTCTCCGCATCCATCCACAGCAGGACTCCACGCCATGCTAAAAATGAGTAGGGCTCTGTTGGTTTCTTCACCGGGTTGAGACCAGCGAGGCCTATTGCCTTCACCACCCTTTGTAACCGGACTTCACACCCATACTCGCTGTTTTAGGCAGGAAACTCTGTGACCTTTGTACAGTGGCTCTGATGAATCCACGTAGACCTCTCAGCGGTCTTCAAGGCAGTTGGGGTAGTCAGCACCACGTTGCTTTAATCAGGATGCTGTCGCCTGGTTTCACTCTTGAGACCTGTGGGGACAGAGGAATATCTGGCAGATCATTTGCTCTCACAACATTTCAAACATTTTAAATTTCAACATTTTGTTCATCCACTCTGCTAGTGTATGCTGCTCTTGTGGTTTCTCACACACATCATCACACAGCGGTAAACTGAACGTACAGTATTTGTACTGTTAGCAAGGTGTCAGTTCAATAAAATCCATGTGGATAAACTGAAAAGGTAGTCTGGCTTTGGAAATTGACCTCTCTTAGGTCTGCAGTTATGTTTACAGCAGATCAAACAAGATTCACAAAATTTTTTTTTTAGTAGTTATTAAACCCTGGTGCATAACACCTGGTGCATAAAACCCTATGCACCATCCCTCCTGTTGACACATGTTTCCCTTGTGTCAAACTTGCTGCTGTTTTGTACAAACTTCGTGGAAGGCACAGTTTGCCTTCAAGTCTGTATTGTGTCTGCACCAAGCAAGGTCATGCTTTGGGAGAGGGCAGTGAGTGCAGCGAAAGTATGGGCCCTGTCTGCTTTTCCTTTTTATTTTTCAACAATCCCTGTCCATGTTCTACTCATGTCTCGCAATGCCGCCTCCATCATGAGCTAACGGATCATCATTCCTGTCTAGACCCATGAAGTTACCCCTATACTGGCCATATTCGTATTTAAAAGCCAATCTCACAACTCTATCAATCTCTTGGCCATTTAAACGATGCGTACGTATCAGTTGGTGAAAATTCTCTAACCATGCAGTAAAATTTCCAAGTGGACCAAGTGCATTTACTGCCTCTTTAAGTTCTTGGTCTGACCATGGGCGATACGCATTAAGGTATCTATTGCGATCGTCCTCTACAATCGTAATGTGGATTAGCCACTTGGATGGCTGGAAAAACGGAATCTGATTCTGATGAAAGGTGTGAGGAGTTCAAGGGTCTTTTTATGCTCTTTTTCTTTCTGCACTGCAACCAATCTTTCTTGTTTCTCTCTTTTTTCTCTTTGACTTCCACTTGTCTTTTATCAGCCTGCTCTTGCCATCTCGTCGCTTCAATCAATTGAAGTTTCAACAGATCACCCTTTTTTCCCTTGGATAAGGATAAATCAACCTTTATTTTGTTTATTAAGAGAGCGCAGTCCCTTTTGACTAATTTACCACTGAAATCATATTTTTTATTCCACTCATTGAGATATCGCACACTGTCTGCCGAATATGCATGCATAAACTTTGGATCTCCTATCAATTTACTTTTTCCTGCACCCATTTTTGCTTTTTGGTAAGAGTCAACGATTAGTCACACGTCTGATCAGATCGTCCACTGCACCAAGCTTCTACAGACACTAATCTGTCTGCGGATACAGCCGTCTGAACAAACCAACTTTTCAATTTTGACTCAAACCCAATATAAATTTTATGTTTGAACAACACAACTCCCCTTCTAGTGGGGAAAAATATCAGTTTGTGTTATTCCTAAACCACAACAACCACCTTATTCACCGTAAATCCTAGTGATTCACAATGACGTTCATACAACACATTCATACCATTCATACCCTGCGCGCTTAGAACAATTTTTGTCGACAAACCAATGTCCCAGACTATTGGTCGACAGAATTCGTCTGTCGAGATTACTGTGCTTCCAAAGCAGCTAGTAATCTTGGCTTCACTGTCGATACAGATCCTTCACCTCAACAGGCAAATCACTGGCTACGAACTCGAGCCGGTACCTATTATACTGCAGTCTCATCCACATACAAACCAATGTCCCAGACTATTGGTCGACAGAATTCGTCTGTCGAGATTACTGTGCTTCCAAAGCAGCTAGTAATCTTTGCTTCACCCATAAAAAACAATACCGGTATATCACCTGATCAGTGCGTTGAGTTGTCCTTCCAACGGCTCCGTCAGACAGCCGGAGAAGTTGATTTTTCCAGACGAAGAATCACCGACCCGACCGAATTCACTGGTGGATTTTCTTCAGGCAGCTATTGCCTGGCTCTGCAGAGACTGTCTCTCGGCTCCTCTTCGTCCTCTCCTCCTCCGCTCTGTCGTGTTGGGATCCGGCTCGAAGGACCAAGTAAATGTTGAGACTATTTCACTCAAACGACTCTTTACCAGGAAGGATCAACTCAAAGCGAAATAAAACACAAGACAAGTTCTTATGGATTTTAAGGCTTGCAAAGATTGCGCTGTCGATTGCAAGCGGAGAGAAGCAGGTTTCTCCTTAACCTCCTTTTGTCTCCAGGACGGATCACAGTCCGCCTGAGGCCGGGGCCGGGCAGGCCCCGCCTTCTGCCTCCTTCCCTGCTTTGCCTCCTCCCGCTTGCCTCCTCCGAAGCTCAGTTTGCAAGTCACTTTATTTATAGAGGAAAGGACAAGATACAGTAAATGAAAACAATTGGCCACATTTCTTGTGCGTCAGAATCTTCACTCCTTCAGATTCTTCCGGTGGCCCTATCAGTATTCTACGGAGGCCATGTTATGACCAAGAATCAAACTGAAACTAAAAGGCCACAGGTGCATAACCGTCAACATTTAACTCCAACATTCCGTTCTCACCAGGCTGACAAAGCCTGACACCCGATGGATACATACATCACTCCAACACTACCCTTATTTGATTCTCTACATACTGTGTGCATGTTGCTAGATGTCAGTTTATGTCCAGCTCAAAATCACTGACTATAAAGTTATATAAAGTTTTGTTCACAGTGCATTCTGGGATTGCCTACCTTTTACTAAGGTCTGCATACGGGCAGTAAAGAAACTTGGGCACCTAGGACAAATGAAAGTTGGAGGTCATCACTGCTTTGTCCTCATAGATGAGAGCAAATTTTCACATAAGAAAGAAGAAAACAAGAAAGAAGACAAGAAGAAAACCCATTCTCAAAGTGGTAAGAAGACGGTCAAAAAATGAACTCTTGCCAAATATTTTGAAGCATGTCCGGAGAGGCTCCAGTATAATTCCTGATGAATGGCGAGCTTATCGCAGGGCTTTGACACAGGCAGGCTATGACCATCACACAGTGTGCCACAAGAGGAATTTTGTTGATCCAGTAACAAGAGCACATACACAACATTTGGAGCGTGCTGGAAGACGTACAAAATGGATATATGGCGCCACCGTGGCAACAGGACAACTAAACTTTTGAAAGAGCACCTCAAGGTCATTGAATGGGAATACTGGCTTGCCAGGAACCATCCCTCACACATTCTTGGCCGCCTTATACATGACATTAGAAAATACAACTTACATGAATGTAGTTAACCAGCCTGTAAAGAAACATAATTTTGTGCACCGCCAACTGTTTATAACTCTTTATATTGGTTAATTAAATGTATGTGGTAAAACCTTGTAATTTTACAGTTTTAATGAATAAAACATGATTTGCATTGGAAATATATTGTTTCTTTGTACTTTTCCACATTACTTTGATGTTACCTTCTTATAATGACTTCATGATATCTTATGGATGTTTATAAGAATACCCAACTTTTGTCACTTTACTTAAAGCAGACAAGGACCACTTATAAATATTAATACCACATTATAAAGCTTTTTAGATGTTTAAAAGAAGACTTTGTTTTCATCCCTTTACTTTAAGCAGTTAAAGACCACTCATAATATGTTCATTGTGTGTTATAAGTCATCACACTCTTCGTTACACTAAATATTTATAGGCACAAATAGGTAAGTATTATGATGCATTGTAACTGTTTTTATGATTATTTATCAGATGATACGACACATTATAATGTTGTTTATAAGGCATTATGCATGCATAATAATGCATTAAGAATACCCTTATGATGTCTTATAAATGCAGGCTTCATCTGGTGTTATAATGCATTGTTCTCATAAAAGTTATAAGCACAAATAGGTAAGTATTATAATGTATTGTAACTGTTGTTATGATTATTTATAAGATGATATAACATATTATAATGTTGTTTATAAGACATTATGCATGTATTATAATGCATTAAGAATGCCCTTATAATGCATTATAAATACAGGCTTCATTGAAAGTGTTACCAAAATTACTTGTTACATTTCACTTGGAGGACCACGTGAGCAATGCAGTGATGCATGGAGGTATGGATAAATCTATTTGTAGGTAGAATGATGAGGTGAATGCTTTTTAGTGGACATTATCTCTCTGTACAGGACCTTCATATATCACTTGCGACCCGTACTGCACCTGTGAAGACTGGTGGCAATGTGTTTGTACTGGACCACAAACATGGAGCCCATTGACAATTTGTTACATAACACCATGGGAAGAAGGAAATCCTTAGGATGGGTGAATCAAGAAAACCAGAAATAAACTAAAGATGGACATCACCTGGAAATGAACATAAATGAGTTCTTAAAGAACTTTACAGAAGTTTTGTATTCTGAAAGAGGGAAAAACAAGTTGTGGACATGAGCAGATGGGAAATGTAGCATGGAATGAAACGTAGGGTGAATTCAGATTGACTGAGACATTTTCTGTCATTGAAATGACTTGGAAAAAAAATTTCCCAATCAATCTGAATTCACCCATACTTTTGTTGTGTAACAGGTCATTGATCCACAGATCTTGGTGAGCCTCCTCTGTCAGATGAAGCGTCCCCATTTAAGCTAAGCAAAGAAGCAAGGTAGCCCTCGACTAGGGACGGCGCATAAGGATGAAGAAGGCCTTATTAACGCCCGCCCATACAAGTCTACTCTGCTGAAATGCACACCAGTTTATTGTAAACAATACCCTCTCCAAGGAAAAAGAAGATGGAATTCGGCCTGTTATTGAACAGTTACTGGCTCAAGGCATTCTGATCCGCACTCATTCACCCTACAATGCGCCAGTTAATCCAATTAAAAGGCGTATTGTAGGGTGGTTCTTGGCGATTAACACAGGATTTAAGAAAAATGTATGAATTGATAAAGCCATTAACTCCTATTGTACCCGATGTGCATACAATACTTAATTCTATTCCTCACTCACATGCTTATTTTACAGTTATTCATCTCTGCTCTGCATTTTTCCTGTTCCTGTAGATCCTGAAACGCAGCCACTCTTTGCATTCACCTTTGACCACACCCAATATACATTCCAGCGACTTCCCATGGGTCTGACCGATGCGCCTTCCTGGTTCTCTGCGGTAGTGCACGAGATGGTCAAGGATGCACAACTACCACCAAACACCTGTTTGCTGCAGTATGTGGATGACCTGCTAGTTACCAGAGCCTCTGAGGACTCATGTGCTACTGCCTCCACCATTGTGTGCAATATTCTATCTTAGGCTGGATTAAGGCATCCAAAGACAAAATACAGTGGGTTGAAGGAAGGTCAATTATCTAGGACATGAACTGTCGCAAGGCACAATAAAACTGTCTGAAGAGCATCAAGGCCATTGCTACATATAAGCATCCTTCTACGAAGAAGCAAATGCAAAGCTTCTTGGGCCTAGTGAACTATTGCAGAGCGTGGTTGCCAAATTGTTCCATGTATGACAAAATCCTGAGAGCGGCCACCTTACTGGGCTCTGATGATATTACATGGACGACTGAAATGGACCACGCATTCAGACATCTACAAGCGTCCTTGATTAAGCCACCTGCTCTTGGTTTACCTGCATATACGAAAGACTTTCACTTGTACTTGCACGAAGGCAGAGAGGCAGCGGCGGCAATCTTGGCTCAGGAACATGGGGTAATTTCCGTCCTGTGGCATATTTGTCAAAAACATTGGATTATGTGGCAAAGGGGCTTCCCGTCTGTCTGCGTGCAGTGGCTGCTACAGCGATCATGGTACATGACACAGAGCGTATTCTTCTATCACATCCGTTGATTGTACATACTTCCCATCAGGTAGGCGCTATTATGCAAAACATTTCTACTCAGCATGTGACTGCTCAAAGACGTTCAGGTTATGAAGCAATACTTCTAAGCTACTGATAATGTAATCCTGAAAGCAACCTCTGTTGTTCACGGTCCTACTTTATGTTTGCTTAAGTTGTTAACACAGGGTGAATTCGAGGAGACGGATCATGACCAGGATTCAAATTTCTACGGCTTGCAGGCCAGGTGTGTCTGCATCTGTCCTGGAGGAGGGGAATCATTGGTATGTAGATGGATCATGCTATAAACCAAATGATAACGAATACTGGTGTGGCTGCTCAATTGTGGAATTAGCTGATCGCATAATTGAGGCGTACACGCTCCTGTACAGATCAGCGCAAGTAGCAGAGTTAATTGCACTAACAAGAGCTTGTCAATTGGCAAAGGCCAGTGTTTGAATATATACAACTGATTCAAAATATGCACATTCAGTCGCACCATACAGTGTGTTGGCGGAGTTAATCCATGCAGCTCAGCTACCATCCAAATTGGCTGTGATAAAGGTGGCTGGATATGCATCGGGAGATTCAGATGAGGCAAAAGGAAACAGATTGGCAGATGAAGTAGCAAAGTGGGCAGCCAAAGAGCTATTAGTAAGTCCACATGTAGACACAGCGGGCATGGATGTGCCTATGATGTCTTTTGTGTTAACTGATGATTTGGATATTAAGCTGTTACAGGCTATCCCTACACAAGCTGATTTGACACATTAGGCAGCAAATGAGGTGAAACTGGACCACACAGGTATTTTGAGAGACAAGCAGGGCAGGACTGTCATCATGCTATGTAGACATTATCATGGCATTTCACATGTTTTAAAAGAAAAAGTCATTCAAAATTTGAATCGATCGTATTGCATAGAAAATGTCCGCAAAAATACCGTGTTATTACTAGATGCTTGTTTGATATGTGCTAACAACAAACAAACACAAAGCCAGCAAACATGATTCTCTTCCACACCCGGAATTGCCGTTTCAACATTTGCAAATAGATTTCACACACATGACTCCGTGTGGGAATCACAAATATCTACTTGTGATAGTGGATCGTTTTTCAAAATGGCCAGAGGCTTTCCTGTGGAAAAGAAAAACGCACAGACAGTAGTAAAAGTTTTGGCTAAAGAAATTATACGCGTTTCGGTTTTTGAGAGTGACAATGGCACACCATTTGCCTCTAAAGTGACACAGCTATTGGCTAAAGAGCTTAATATTAATTGGCACATCCACATTCCCTACCATCCACAATCGGCGTCAAATGTGGAGCGGATGAATCAGACTATAAAAAATCGTGTTCTGAAAGATTGTTTGGATGCTGGTCGAAAATGGGTTGACGATCGCCGCTGGTGCAGAAATACGAATGTCCCCTCAGCAACAACAAAAATGTCTCCATTTGGAATAATCATGGTGTTAGATGAAATTGATGATTTTCTATGATTTAATGTTGACATTAAGTGACTGCATGATGGAAATTTCCAGAGCAGGTGTGTGTGCGTATCTTCAAGGATTGCTTGTTCTCTCATATCTTGCACTCAGTTCCTGCTTATCAGTACAAGGCGACTTTCTGCAAGTTTTGGGAAGACAGTCTTAAAAGGAGGTTTTCTGGTGGGGCTTTCAGATGCAAACCAAGGCAGACTGGACGGTTTTGCTCTCGCAACTGAATACGCCACTTGCGAGCTCTTTGAAAATTAGAAACAAATTGTCGTGTTTTTATTTTAACAAGAGTGACTTGTGAGGGAAAGAACCTTAAAGGGGCTTCCAGACACAACACATAGGCCGACCTTTCCCAACCCCTTGGGTTAAAGGCCGTGCTGGTACTTTTTGCACAGGAGACATGGAAGGTGATCATCGCAGATTACGTGGATTCCCTGGTGAAAACGTTAAATGGCATAAACGGTGACGTTTCTCTCTCTCTCCCTCTTCCTGCAGAAGGACCAACTCACTCTTTCGCTCCTGGCCAACAGGTGTTAATAAGGTGTCTGAAACCTCTGAAGCTGGGTGAACCAAGGTACCTTGGACCTGTGACTGTCATCGCTGTGACGAGGACAGGAGTGCTGACGGACTTCCAGCCACAGTGGATACACACCAGCAGGATAAAGGCAGCTCCAGACGGAAGGGATCGACTTACTACACCGGTGTCGGCAGAGCTCGAGAAGGAACAAGGAAAAGGAGTCAGAAAGCCATAAGCTACCGTGCCAGAAAGTTATTGTGTGTTGTATCATCCCATTTGTTAGACTTCTGATTCGTCGTGCTATGAATACCTTTGTATCATCTCAGTATGCTTTTGTGAGCAGACCAGTAAAGGGTTCCATGACAGGATTAAGATAGGAGTGAATATATATTATTTCCAGTTACTTCTATGTATGATGGATGAGAGAATTCAGAGAGTGTGTTTATGTGTTGTTTATTTTAAACAAAAGCAGGCAACTGTTATATTTGAAAACACTCTCCCCTTTTAGACTCTTTCTATCTGATCTTTTCTCTCCAATAAGACGTGATTTTCTTTTAATCTCCCCTAGTGTTCTGTAGTATGTATGATCTATACATCCTTCTACATGTTAAAAGGGGTCAGTCGGTCATTGGTGTCTGCGCTTACTCTGTGTCGTGGGTGAATGAGTTTCCTCTACACTTTTGATACTTGACAAGAAGAAGTGTTTTTCTGTGTGCAAAAGTATTCCTTATATGTTCACAATTTCCTTTATCTTATATAAGTGCATATCTTTTGGCATGGATACAACATATGTCATCTTTTGATTCATTGGCTAGAGGGTAAACTCTCCTCTGAAAATGCCTATATAAATCATTGTATTCTGGAATAAACTTTGGAGAAAGGATATATACGTCTGTGTGTCTTCTTGCTCCCCAGACGTTACACCCTAAGAGATCGAGAATTCGTCTAGAGGTATTCTACGGGAACAGCAGGACCTTAAACTTTGTTAATTATTTAACAGCATGTCAGATGATCCACGTTATCCCCATGAAGGAAAGTTAAAAACGGGACTTTTATAAAGTCAATTTGACCTAAAAGCTGGGTTTTTTTGGATAAAAATAATAATAATAATAATAAATATAAAAAAAAAAAAAGTTAAGTCCTTCAAAATGATACACATGTGAAGAAAGATAATTAACATAAAATTATTACATTTCTTTACAAAAACGCAATTATTTTGTTGAAAATTTTTATTTAGTTGCCTGGTGTATTCAGTCCTTCAGAAATCAGTCTAATATTCTGAATTAGAGCTCAATTAATATAAATTATTTACTTTTAATATTGAGGTTTTTATTGTTTTAAATTGTAATCATTATTTTGATCGAATGAGAACGGTGAACAAAAGGAATATTCAAAAATAAAAACAATTATTCTAAACATATAACACCCAGTTTATATATTTGGTTATTTACAATTTTCAGCTATATTATTTACATGTTTTGCTTTTTTTGCATACAACAAAATATTAATATGTTAGTCTTAAGATAAAACAGAAAATAAGTGTGGACTAAAGATGTTTAAGTTGTTTTTAGATCACAAATGTATTTGCTTGTCAATTTAAAAGGAATTGCATATAAATAAATATCAGTACAGTGTGTCTCATATTTGCATTATTGAGTATCCTAAACTGTAGGGTGTTTATTTATTTTCATTGTTAAAGTGTTGAAAGATTTTTTCATGCCTTCTGTTGAGAGAAGTTCCATTCTATGCTTAAAACTGCCATTATTACAGTCTCCATAAAAATAATATACCTTTTATTATACCTTTATTATTATTGTATACCTTTTATGAAAAAAATGTTTCTAGCATGGGATTAAGTTAATAAATGAAGGTTATGTCAACATTATGTCATATTTAACATGTTTTTATTTGATATCATAAAAATATTTTCCGCCTCAGGGACCCCCTCCATCATCAGGCTCCTAGAATCGTCTTAACCTTCCTCCACTGGACTGAGGTGAAGACTTCTGTCCAAATCCTAAAAGCAGACATAGATAATAAAAAAGTTCAAAACCAATTACAAATAATGTGCATTTAGGTTTTTAAAACTTTGAAAGACTTAGTATAAATTAAATATTCAGATTATTCTTTTAGACGCTGACTCAGAAAACCGAAGAAGTCAAAAGCTGAACATCTGATTGTCCAAGTGCATGAATTATTTGAAATTGACGTATAACAATGATTGGTAAATAATGAAACAATGCCGTTTTACTATGTCACGTCTCGAAGGATAAGAGAAAACACCTGTTTCTCCATGTTCTCTCACTTTCCACGACTTTTTCGATTAAATGTGAATCCTTACTTACTGACATTGTATCACCACAATTCTGGGTGGATTTGCCTTAGAATCGTGGTGTGAGCGATACCGAGTGAAACCAGTGCTGCAGCATGGGCCCCAGTGCGGTTGCACCATCTGTAGTTACACCACTGGACTCTACATCCTCACAGACCAAGTCTGGCGGATACACCGGCTCAGGAATCATCTCTGCGTTATAAGACTCACCTCTTTGTTCAGGTCAGAGCCTTACAACCTTCACCACTCTCCAAAACAGAGCAGACTTCTTTCCCCTTCCTCACTTTTGAAGACTTTTCTAAAATATAAAACATAAATAATAGGCTCGATAATAGGAGATGGAGATTGTGAAAGAGGGTTTCATTGAGCTTGTGAGGAACATATTTTGTGAAAATCTCCAATCTAAAAATCTCAATATTGAGAAAGTTGTCCAACTGAAGTTCTTAGCAATGCGTATTACTCAAAAACTATGTTTGAATATATTTACAATAGGACATATACTAAATATCTTCATGGGCGTCCAAAAGACGGCAAAAAATATTGAGACGTATTTTTGGCTAGTGCTATAAATATACCCTAGCGACTTAAGACTGGTCCAGGGTCACATACTTTTGATCGCATGAATCTCTATACCCCCTGCGTGCCTGTGTTTAACAATGAACTTTGCAGATAAAGTTAAAGATAAAGACAACTTAAGACCTACTTAGGACCTACTTGTTACGCTTCCTTTCGTCGTTAGGTTGACGCACAGGATCCGCTGTCTAGTTGGTAAAACCACTTGTGCTCTTCTAGATGCTGTAGCATCGGTCTGTCAGCTGGATTGGCGGGTCAAACACTGGTAAATCAGCCCACGGCATGCTGTAAAGGAGAGCGCAGGTTAGTCATTACTTCTCAAATGTACCAAATTAAATAATCAGGTCTTTACACATGTTACTTGCTACACCGAGAGTAAAGAGGTCTCTGTTGAGTTTACCTGAGGATAAAGTCTGTTTCACGGGAGTGTAGTTACGCAGTATTTTGTCTTTGCTTTTAAAGGGCAGATATCCATGCAGGATTCGGAAGAGAATCATGCCCACAGCCCAGACATACGCCGGGCCGGCATGGGGCGTGGAATCCTTCATGACCTCGGGTGGGGTGTACAGCTGTGCTCCTGCAAGAGAAACGTTTTTAGCATCGAACAATTGCGTCATCAAAAAGGCAACACTGTGATCAAAGTAACACAAAACACACCTTGATATTGACTGCTGAGATTGCCCGCGCTGTGGATCAGTTGAGCGCAGCCAAAGTCAATTAGCTTGAGCTCCAAAGTAGTGGGAGTCACTAGGATGTTCCCCGTGTGGATGTCGCGTGGAAGACCCTTCGGTCGATGCAGTGTTTCAAAGCTTGGATTAACTGACGGATTAACCAGCATGCTTTCCGTTCATTGATGGGCTCGAGCACTCGATGTACTCATTCAAGGTACAGCAAGGTTTAGGGAACTCCATGATG
This sequence comes from Puntigrus tetrazona, assembly GCF_018831695.1. Taxonomy (NCBI): domain Eukaryota; kingdom Metazoa; phylum Chordata; class Actinopteri; order Cypriniformes; family Cyprinidae; genus Puntigrus; species Puntigrus tetrazona. The sequence continues at coordinate 22,958,949 of NC_056702.1, read as the reverse complement.
AGCACGAAGCTCGTCTTTTCTCAGTCCATTTGTACAATTTGATGACGTTGGGGCATAATGGAGGTTTTCCCAACCTGAGCAACATCGCCACTTCTGCAAGCACGGGTTTGGAATGACCAGCCTAGAGAGAGAGAGAGAGAGCAGAGAGAAACGATGAACATCAAAATTTGCACTTTCGGTTCACTACTTGGACGATGAACATCATTCTGCTTAAAATTGCACTTAAATCTACAGCAATAGTCACTCAATCCTTAGATTTGTCAACTTACAAGATGAAGATAATGGTCAGTCTGACGCTTGCGGATGTACTTCACGGCAACCTGTGAATGGCAAAAATTAAGTTAATTTCTCCAAACACCAAAGGATCTCGACAGTGGACACACATCTCTACATCTGAAGCAAAATGATGATACAAGTCAATAAAATTGCTTTACCGTCGTTTTGTCACCAAATAGGTAGGTTGCCTCATACACCTTGCCATAACTTCCGCGTCCTAGAAGATCTCCCAAATAAAAGACAGGTGCTCTACCTGAAAAACAGATAGGAAGAAGTTACAGTACCAGATTTACAATCTGAATTCTGATTTAAAGCAGAGAAACATAGGTAATAATGACTCACCAGATTGCAGATTGATTCCCAAATCTGAAGAATCCGGCTGGCTCATGCGGCAAGCGCTGGAGTGGCTGGATTGGCTGGAGTGGCTGGACTGGCTGGAGTGGCTGGATTGGCTGGAGTGGCTGGATTGGCTGGAGTGGCTGGATTGGCTGGAGTGGCTGGATTGTCTGGATTGGCTGGAGTGGCTGGATTTGCACTGGCCTCTTGCACAGGTGGGGGGGACTGGAGAGCTTCACAGGCCTGGTCAGAACCGGTCTGACAGCTTGGCTCAGGCTCAAAAGAAATGGCACAATCTGCTAAGTCCTCATCACTGTCTGGATCCACCTGTGGCGTCGAACTCCGGACAATCTTCGAGTCACGGCAGAGGAGGAGGTGCTTTACAGCCTTACGGAATCTCCTGAAGAACGCACGGACCGCTTTCCCCTTCCTCCACTTTTTAAGCTTTTCTAAAATGGAGATAAATAATACAACAAAAGTTACATGCAATGAATTACAGCAGCGCGTGGTAATAGAGAACAGATGGTAGAAATAATAGAAACCTAAAGTAACTATGACTCACCATCACCCAGATCAGAACAGGAGGGATCAGCCACAGGTGATGACTCGGAATCGGCCATTTCTACGTCAGGTATTTGCTCGCTCCTGGAGGGACCTGGCACACACGACGACTCTTCACAGACATCTTCACAGACCTGGCCTGGCAGACACACCGGCTCAGGATCTGCGTTGGCCGTCGGTGCGATTCTGGGAGGGGCAGGCGTCGGCTCTGAATCATCTTGATACGACTGTGGTGTAATATTTACCACTCGGTTTGGATCACAGCAAAGGAAAGGACGCTTTACAGCCTTCCATACTCTCCGAAAGACAGCACAGACAGGTTTTTCTAAAATAAAGAAAAATCAATGGTAAGCTACAGATCTCTGACTACAGACTCGATTTCTGGGAAAGAAAATAATGTTAATAAATGCACCTACAATAACCAGCTCACCTGTTGGGCTGTTCTCCACATCGTTTGAAGGACAAACCTTCACGGGTCCTGCATTATCTGAGCTAACGCTCCCTGAATCTCTTGTTGTTGCCTTGACAGGCTTTTTGTCAGCTGTCTCTTTAATGCTGACAGAGTCAGACATCACGTCTGAAGTAAGACCGATCATCTCCACTCTTTCTCTCTCAACTTCACTAAACTCCATAAAACACTGTTTGATTATATTATAAACCAAAAGGAGTTCGTGTCAGTACAATGTTTATCGACTGAAGCATTCGGTGAGAACAACCACTTTCCGTCGATACTCTACACTTTCGCGCAAGAAATGCGATTCAAAAAGTTCGAATTCGAACGCGTGGTTTGTGACGTCATACCTCGATGTCACGAGACCGCCCGACCCGCGCGCAAGCGCTTCTTGTTTTGTTTTGAACCGTTCTAAACAGGCGCGTGCTTGAATTTCACAGCCGGCTCCATTCATATATTAAATATATTAGTATAAAAGTATATTGTGACTTAAACACGCTGCACGTACCGGAACGTTACGTCCGTGCCTAAACGGGTATCGGGCGCGTGAACTTCCTGGGACACGGTAATGTCTTCTAGTGTATAACGGTAATATTTCGAATTAATATCACAGTTTTATAACGATTTAACGAAGAACAGTTCATAATTTTCAAAATAATATTTGTCCGCGACAAATCTGAGGGGTTTGTTAGGTTTACATCGTGATGATAACGGAAATGGTTTTGCTAACGCTAAATTAAATTGGAGATTTTGATGTCCAGAAGCCATTTGAAAGTTTGACTTATTATTTGATAGTTTAAGCATTTTGTCACGCATTCATGATAGATATTGAATATACATTCTAGTAATTTTTGGTACGTCTGATTCATTTACTGTACCTAAATATTTGTATTTTTACGCTTATTCCCTACAGTGTTTATAATAGCATTGTTTCCTTGGTCTATAATTTGTATTTGTACTTAATCACAGGTCACTTTATTTCAATTCAACCTCTCTATGTGATAAGTATTTATTTTTTGTACGTGTCCCCTGTTTTTTCTCAGATGCATCATTCCCTGCAGGTGCCTGAAGATGATCGCATCTTCTCTGGTCGACTCAAGAAGATGTGATGACCTGACCGATAAAGAAATGGCCAAATTCTTGGTAAGTCGAGCTCATCGCTGTACAACAATCATTGCCGTTTCAAAAATCTCAAAATATCATTTTATTTTGAGCTAGAGCTGCTTTACAGCACACTTTAGATTTGCCTAAAGGTTGCGTAACACACTTGAAGATCTACCTAATGTAATCAGAGAGAGGAAGAAAACACGTATATTTGGTAACACTTGTATCTTAATGCATTACTAATAAGGTGTTACTGCAGAATTAATAGGCAATTCTTTTTCTAATACTGTTGTTGTTACACAGCAGGAAATAGAAACTTGGCTGATAGGACGCAGTTATTGCATGGATGGAGCGAGAACAATGTAAGCGTCTAAAATACTTTCACACAGTTCAGATGAATGGTAAAAATCGCCTCCTTTAACAGCGCAGTTAAACCAAATGTATGACGTTAAAATAAGTTCAGCACTAAAAACATCATTGTAATAAGACGTATTGTTACGTGCATCTGGCTTATAGATCAACCGCTTTTTCTGTGCGCGCACTTTAGATGTGTGAGAATATTATTCTCGATATTCGAAACGATACGATGTAAACACAAGGGAAACCTGCTTCCTATTTTCTCTGAGGCAGAGACGTGTGAATCAGTCAGATATAAACACTCACACACTCACTCTCGTCTGGTTTGTTATTCAGAAAGACTTGCAAGGAAACTGCTGATGAATCTAAATTACGTGCATTTACACGATTGCACACGATTGACTGGGTTTGAGCCGGCTTTTCTGAGCACGCTCTTCTCACTATTTTCATTATAAAAATATAATTTATAAATATATAATAAATAGAATTGATCACTATTTTTACTATTTAAGTGTTAACAGCATCTATTTGCATTTTCTGTAAATAGGATCTATTATTTAGAAAAATACTAATTTGTTCACATAGCCACTGACATATTTTTTCTTACCCTATTAGTAGACCACTTGCAAAAATGAACTTAAATTATTATTATTAGGATACCAATAAAATGAATATAAGTTCAATAATTGGCCCTGATTTTACAACAGTTATTAAGTTATTAACAGAATTAAAGTTACTCATTGACGAAAGTACGAGCGAGAACTGTTGCCATGGTGACTCATAATATTTGCGCTCCATTGATAATTGATAACACATAGGTGTTCTTTTGGTTTACATGGAAAACTCAATATTTTATATGTTCTATTTAAGAGCATTTGAGAATTTGTAATATTTAAAATGTCTTTGAACATGTCCACCCAGTTACTGTTACAGAATTCAGTTTGGGTTTTTGACAAAAATTGTGAACACAGCTGGTGCACAAGTGAACAAGTCACTCCGTTGAAGAGAAACCCTCCATCTTGAGTCAAGGATACCAAAAAACAACTTCAATACCCACCCAGACCAAGCTGAGGTGAATGACTGAATGACTCTGGGGTCAGAGTTGATGTAGCCTTTCATGGGCCAGTCCAGAACAACAATTTGAAGCCTGTGCTCGATATCTAAGATGGTAAGCGAAACACGTAAAGCCCTGAATATCTGAGGGAAAACGTGTCTAAAGTTAGGTATGACGCCAAGAACTGTACAATTTAACGAAACTATTTATAATTTTGGCGATATTTAAGCAATTTCACAATCAGGTATTTGGTCAAAGTCATGAGAGCCAAGTAATTCAAAGCTGTGTTAATAGTCAGCACTCGTGGAATGCTACTTGTCCAATACAAGGGCTTGGATGGAATTGACATACATCACATCCTTTTTTTTTAATTGCACTGGTGCCACTGATGTGAAGCACATCAACAATCGGCCACCAGCACATAGCAGAAGAACTCTACACAATTACAATATGATTCTCTGTGCTGATGATGCCATCATTGATGCCAAATACCGGAGAGGTCTTGACTACAGACCTCCTTGAAGATGCAGAATGATGATTAACCAGTGGAAAGTATTCCTCAACACATTTATGCTCAGAAGATCGTGTAGAAGATGACCTTAGCTGGTGCGTGTCTCCACAACTATTTGCATAAGGTTCAGTCTGACACGTACAAACATTTCTGTGAATTGTGAGGACTTTCCATAAAAAAAGAATTTACTCGTTCAACAAAAACAGCTTCGACTTCAAATCCACAAAAATACTGTCCGTTGTAGCACTTTCCAGACGGAGTCAAAACAGTCACGCACGCTCTCTCCGCAGTGTAATGGTCGGCGACCTATTGCATCACACTCACAGTTCAGCTTCAACAACGTCCACAGCAGCAGCACAAGCTCGGTCCAGCTCCTCTTCAGCTCACCTCGAAACTCTGCAAACTGCTGTCCACTTATAAACGAAAACTGCGAGAGTTCGGCTTTATTTCTTTTAGTTTTGGTTTCTTCTGTCTGTCGAACGCCCTCGCGCACCTCATGCTCTGGATTTCTTCTTGGCGCTTCCGCCACGCCCTTCACTTCCGTCTCTGCTTCACAAAAACACATTTCAAAATAAAAGTATTTGAATACCTCCACACTTTGGATATCCCTCTACCTCTGATGTCATCTGCCTTTGAGTTGTTACAGGAAGCCAAGGTCTTTACTAAACTAGACCCCGCATAACGCCTATAATTTGGTCTGTATCTGTGGGGGGAGGGGAGACAGCCTTTAAGACCTCTACGGACCACTTTGAAGACCGGGTCATACCTTCGACTTACCAATGCCCCAGCAGGCCCTGATCAATGACGTGTTGCGGGACATAGTAAACAGATTTGTCTTTGTGTATCTTGATGATATCCTCATCTTTTCTCCCTCGTTGCAGGTACACACTCAACATGTTCGTCAGGTGCAACAAAGGCCAATGCGGAGAAAGGTGTGTATTCCATGCCAAGTTTCATTGTTGGGGCATATTATTTCAGCGGAGGGGATTAAAGCTGATCCTGCCTGATCCTGACAGGTAGGGTAAGAATTTGCTGTCAACAACATAAAAGTATGGATCCATCCTGCCTTGTATCAACGGTTCAGGCTGTGGTGGTGGTGGTGTAATGGTGTGGGGATATTTTCTTGGCACATTTTGGGCCCAATAGTAACAACTGAGCATTATGAGTATTGAAAGTACCTCAGAACACTTCAGTATGTTAGTCTTTTTAAGCGAGGGTCATTTCTTTAGGATTTTTGACCCAAGCAAAGTCTCTGAGAAGCTGACACGCTTTTCTGGAGACTCGGGAAGATTCAGTTCTGGAAAATAATGGAGCTGGAGACTAAATGGTTCCTGATTGTTTCTCACATAATTCTTGGCATCAATTCTTAATTCTTTTGCAGTTAACGTGTCTTTTCTTCTTCAGCTGTTTTTGACTCTGCTGACCCTGTGAACTTTTCACTGCCCGATGGTCATTCCTTAAATTTGATAATTCTATGATTGCATTGCTATTGCATCCTTCTTGTTGGTATTTAATAATTGTAACTTTCTATTTCTATTTTGACTCGTTTTATCTGAAAAAGAAAACATGCATAATAATCTGGCACACTGGAATATGAGGAGTTTTTAACTTTCAGCCTTCCCGGCCAATTATATATCACTTATATATATATGATTAAATACAAAACCAATAGTAGTTATTCAGATTGATGTGCTTTGGGTTGGTAAAATGTTTTTGGTAAAAAATATGACCCCAATTTGAACTTGCCTAATAATTCAGGACATAGTGTATATATGCATTTATAAGATGGAAGTTTAAACTGTGTTACTGTTCGCTGCAATTTCCTTTTCTTATTAACAGCAAGTTGAAGATAACTGAGATGCTGTGATTCGCTGCCTGCTTCCCTACCTGGGAGAATCATCTGAGGAGCTCATTGAAACCTACCAGGTACATCAGTAGATGAATTCATATTTTGTTCTTTTGACTTTAAATATGTACTGTGCTGCAAAAGTCTAAGGAACATTAGTGTTTTGTGCACATTAGTTATCTTCCTGCTGTATTTGTCAGCAATGAAATATCATTTTATGTTCCTAAACATTAATTTTGTGATTATTTCTAATAAACCAGTGAAATTTTTGTATGTACAGGGAGTCTGACAACATGTAAAGATTTGTCTACATTTGAAGAGTCTGTCTATTATAATATGAAGAAAGAGACAAAACTAAGAAAGCCTAAATCAAGAAAAACCATGGCAATGTTTGCAAAATGCAAATCTACTTAAAAAACTATCTCAAGCATATCAAGTAAATGTTTTCCAAAATCTTTGTATCATTTTATAACAGATTTAATAATGGAAAGATCAAATCTCTGTGTGGAGCACTTATCACATTAAATTAAAGAGAACATGTGACTTACTGTACAGTATTGTAACCACTTTGCACTTATTTGTTTATTTGACAGGATGTCAGCAGAGACATGAGTAAACATAGCTTCACCAATCATGTCATGAAGATGCTTGTACTGGGCAGCACTGCAGGAGATGCCAACATAGCTGACGTCATCATTGTCGTTGAGGGAAACCAGGTACTGTTGGGATGTAAGAATCTCACAAATGCGTGCTTTCTGCTCACGGGCTTCATTTACTCCCTGAACTTAAGCTATCCGCCAGAGCTCAGAAACACATTTGAAGTCTTGCAGAAAATCTTTCTCGGGGCTGGATGCTTTAAAACTTTCTCCAAAAGTGTGCTCTTTGCATAGAAAGCTATTAATGTAAGTGATAGTTGGCCAGTCTGCTGCTTTGTTTGATACATTTTTGTATTTGCTCTTTTTTGTTCTGGATGTGAGAATGTTCTAAAAGGTTTGTTCATGTAAATTACAACAAAGTTTGCACTACACTGGACTGAACTATTTTGGTATGTTTTGGGCTAACGGCAGTTAATCTTAATGAATGTTTCCATTCATTTTTGTCCATTTTCTTTTATCATTCCCTTTGTTTAATCTGTTTTTACAAGAGTTGAATTCAAATAAAAGTACTCAAAGAAATTGTCTGTCAGTGTTTTATTGAAAACATCAGTAGTAATACATGTTTGAACAATATTTAAAGTAAAGTTTACTCAGGATAACTAAAAAAGACAACTTGGACTCTCGGATGCTTTATAATATCATTTCATGATCATTTTTGATATCATTTATGAGGTTTAAGCCTCTCATCTGATTTGTAATTGGCCATAAACGCTAAGACATCCAGATCATTTCATTTAGCTTTCTCCCATTCGCCTTCTGTAATTGTAAGTTAAGTTGATAAGTGTTGGGCAGAACTTCCATCTTGTGGTCAGACATTCTTCTTAGTTGCCCAAAAGGTATTTTCTATCGCCATTAAGCTCATAATATCCATCTACATAATACGGAGCAAATCTGACTTCACCGTGATGTATTCCAACCACTGGATGGAAGTGTTCGAGTAAGATTTGTGTTTATTAATGTATGTGTAACCCAGGTTACTAATAGCATTAAAAGATGATCGAAAGAGATAAGTAGGATTATATTTTATCTTTTCTTTATTGTGTATAGTTTATGTACAGTTCATGGGTGTTTAATATGGCCAGTAAAATAATTTTGTCTTTAGAAGAACAACCAATAAGGACTCAGCTTGCTGCATAGTGCATTTTCAGGTTTCATTATTCATAAGATTCGATTCACAGAGGAAAGACAATTCAAGGAACAATTCAAGAATTTTTTTCTAGTTTGAATCAACTCGTCTTGAAAACTGAGGTTGAAAATATATGTCAAGAGATATAAATATATGTGTGAATCTATTTGTAATTCAGTGTTTTTTCTCTTTTTTTTTGAGTATTTGAACTAAAGAGAAGGGAAATTTCAGAGATTGATTCAGAAGAACTCTCAAAACTGAATTTAGTTTATTTGGGTTGAGAACTGCATTGTACTTTTCCATATTGAGGTATATATTTATTGAACACTTTTCCAAAGAAGATTAATACAATCAGTTCAACTTAATACGTTGTGTGTGTGGTTCATTGTTGTTGTGACATCCTCATTCTCCACAGACGAACTTAGTATTCTGATTAATCTCGTCATGCACAGAATTTCTTCTTGTCTGTGTCAAAAAGAGAGAGAGGGTTACATATGCGTCTTTGTGTGTTAACCCTATGGTGTTTTGAATACTTTCATATCACATCCTGAGAGAGTTATACATCCGAACATGTCTATGTTTCTACACGTGATAAATTCTCTGCATTTCATACAGCGTGTTTGCAATACATTGATTTTTGAAGTCAAACACCTCTCCCCCTACGGTGTCGTACCATTCATCAAATCTTAGACATTGTGTGGTATCCGTGATATTCTTCTGACGGATAAGGCCCAACATAATCCGTGTTCACTAGACGGTTAAAATGATGTGGAAAAACACCTTTTCCCCTGTGTTCAGATTTAAAGCGGACGTCATTTTGGACAATTTCATAGTCATGAAACTATAACTGTCGATGTATCTCTGCTTGAATGGTTGATCATACATACAGACAAGTCTACATCCTTGGAGTGTAATCTTTGGCACCAGACCCTGACTTGTGAAATATTCGAGCAGTAGAAAAGAATTGAACCCTGAAGAATCGTGAGCAATTCTTTGTTTTTTTAAAAACAAACAATTCTTTAATTCTTTTATTTAGTTGGTTCTCTTTAATAAAAATCTTCACCTTTAATCCAAAAAAGCACACTGCCAATTTTCAGTAAATAGTAAACAAAGTAGTAAAATAGTAAACTTTTATTCTAAAACCCGACTTCTCTTAAAAAGTGCAAGTTCTTTTAAAGACTAATCTCTCTTCTAAAACCACTTAAACATTGAACCAGCTGCCTGTTTTCCAAAAGAACACAAGTTAGCACTTGACAATGTAATTTAATAATTTGGTAAAGCAGTAAAGCTCAGTCCCTAATCATTTATTGCATCCATCGATTTTTCAGGGATTGTATTTTTGGTTTGAGAGCCTTGTGTCCAAGTGACAAAATCACTCTCTGAATGAAGTCAAAAGTGTTCTTCAATATGGGAGAATACTCTAAATTCAGAGCATAAATAAGCCCGGAAAGCAGGCACATGGCTTGAGGAAGGTTTCCTGCGTCATCCAACGCAATTATACCTTCCAAAATGACCGTAGTGGATGCACTGAGTAAGGTACTATTTGAGAGTCCTCAGGGATCACCGTGAGTATGCCAATTGAAACGCCAGACATCTTGACAAAACAACTCACAAAACATGTCTTGTGAAACTCGGTGGGCTCCTCTCCAAGGAGAAGTGGAAGTCCATAGAGGACAGCTGTTCGTCGGCCATTGATTTAAAGAACATTGTGAAAAGCATTTAATAGTGCTGCTTGCACAAACCACACAGAACAAAAACAGAGACAAAAAACCAACAGCTGAAAAAAAACTAAAATCACATCAATCTGCTGTAGAATGTTCTTAGGTTTACAGCCAATTGCTCCTCCTTTGGACGTGAAAATATCAACGAAACGGTCTGTGAATCTGTCCAGTTCCTGAAAGAATACGGTTGGCAGGTTTTGCCAGATATTCGACTGAACTCTGCCAAAATCTGCATTAAGCAGTCACTTTTCACTGAAATTAACATGCACAAACTAAATGACCTGAAAAGTAGTTTATGGAAATGTTAAGTAACGAAATTACGTTTTTTGAGCTCCTCCACCATCTCTATCCTTTTGGACTCCATGCAGTGACTAAAAAAAAGAAGTTACAAATAATCTGATCACATTATTTCAATTTCAGTTTTTATACACAATAAACAACGACGTACGGGTGAGAATGTGCTTCAAGTAACGTTAGTCCACCAACACCTTACCTGTGCATCCAGAAAACGGGATTTTCACTACAGAAACTCAGACCAAAAAACATTTACCGTTTAGAAATGACCTAAAAACTATTGTGAAGCATGTGCTGAATTGTTGTTTTTAACATCCCGGTACGCCGTTTCTTTAGGCAATGACGCTTCGGTACTGAAACTACGTCTGACTTTAGTGTATGCTCAATATAGCAACGACAGTGTTCACGGAAAAGTAGGCTTATAAAATAATCCTCAACATACCTCTTTGTGCTGCCACATCTCAAACACTGCCGCTCTTCTTCAAACAGGTCTGCATTGAGCATGTGCCAGACCAAAATAATCCCTTGAAGAAATTATTATTATTAGTCTTTTGTAACAATTCTCTTTTTCCCTATATCCTCCTGACTCATAGAAAAATAATAAGTATTTTTTCATGTCATTATTTAAGGCATAAGAAAGAAAAAACCCGACGAATTGGGATCTCGCCGAGAGACCAATCTACTCGAAAGTGTATCTAAAGCGAGCCAATTGAAGATTGGCATGCGCTAACTTCGCATCCAGCTGCCGCTGATCACAGCGCGTGTATAAATAAGCAGCGGGTGCAGCGCATATTTAGCTTTTCGGCCGAGCGGCGTGACTGTTCCGCTCCAAAGGCGATCTACGAGTGTTGGAGTACGGCGTTTCAGCGGAGGTCGTTTTTCCTGCGTCGAGTGGATTGCCACAATCAGGCTGCACTACCCCCTGTTTGTGTGCAAAACGGCTATCCCCTGTTGCCTCAGCACTAAAGAGCATTCGCGGGTGCGTCTTTTTAAAGACGGCGTTACGCCTGGCAAACTCGTAGCGTCTTGGAAGACAGCGTGGGTCTTGCTACAGACGACGTACACCCGTGTGTTTCTGGATGCGGTTGTTACCTGGTGTTAGGTGATGGTCACAATCGTTGCCTCGTGTGCCTGGGCTTTGCGCTGAGGTGGCGGTTGTGGATGAATCATTTCTCGCGGGGAGATGGTCATCTCGGAGTGATGGGCGGGCTCTGTCGCCTTGAAAAAGGAGGCCCTTGTGTTTGCTCGACTTGGTTCTCATCCTGGCTGCAGACAGGTGGGCTCCATTTCATTGTGACACAAAGCTTAAACTCTGCAACCAGTGGAGCTGCAAAGGGGCAGTCTGGACCCTCACGTGGGGTATCAGCTGTACCTCTTGGGCTCCCCTGATGATCAGAAGTCAATCGCTGCATCGGAAGGTGAGTCAGACATTTCTGGAAGTGAAGATCCGGTTGCTCTGGCGTCTACCAGGCGTTGAATGTACTGGATACAGATCTAGAAATGGTGGCTATGCTTGCCCAGGCCGCCAAGGTGATCGGGATCAAGTGGAAACCTCCACTGCTTCCCGGGCCCTCGAGGCTGGACAATTGGTATTTAAGGGTGGCTCGCGCTGGTTCTCAGGGCCCCACCCTGGTACCTTTCTTCCCGGAAGTGCATGAGGAGCTTACTGGGATGTGGAAAGCACCTTTCACTGGCAGAAACTGCCACAGTGGCTCCTCCTCCTTCACCACCCTTGACAGCGGCACAGCCAGGAGTTACAGTGATCGCTCCCCCAGTGGAGCGGTCAGTTGGGTTGCAGCTGTGTCCCAATGCCGTTTCTGCTTAGTGCGGTGATCCTGTGCTCCCCTCCCGGGCCTGCAGGTACTCGTCGGCTCTGAGCGGCAGTGCCTTGTGCGGCCTGTGGACAAGCTGCGTCTGCAGTACACGCTTTGGCGTTGTTGCAGGTTCATCAGGCCAAGGCACTGAAGGATCTGCACAGGGGTGGTCATGACCCGGAAGTTCTGAAAGAACTCTGTATCGTGATGGACCTCGCGCCACGAGCGACGAAGGTCACAACGCGGTCTCTGGGTTGTGCGATGGCCACTACGGTGGTCCAGAAACGCCATCTGTGGCTGTGTCTGGTTGACATGCGCGAGGTAGACAAGACACGTTCCTTGAATCCCCCCATGTCCCAGACCGGCCTCTTCGGCGACGCAGTGGAGAACTTTGCCCAGCAGTTCTCCGCTGCCCAGAAGCAGACTGAGGTAAGAAACATCCTGCCTCGGCGTGCAGCTGCTGCCTTCACCCAGCCGCCGACGGCCCGCCTCAGCCAGCTCGTCGCCGAGGGTGTCCCTTGCAGCCCCCATCTAGGCAGCACCGTGGAGCTGGCAGCAGGGCAGCCACCCAGCCTGTCCAGGCTCCTGCCAAACCTGGAGGAAAGCGCAGGTGCAAGAGGCCCTCAGATCCGGGGATGGAGGGAGCCGCTCTGCCGGGCAGAGAATGTTGCCGCTACCTAAAACCTCGACAAGGGCGGTTTCCTCTGTCTCTGGGCTAATATGCAGCAGTGGGAAGACTGGGAGGACGAACCAACGGCCTACCCGCCTCACTTCTGCGGGGATGCAGGTAAGAGTTGCACACACTCAGACCCTGCTTCGGACCGCCACGAGACGCCGAGCCGGGTCCCTGCACTCCCCCTCGCTGCCCCATCGCCTGCACGTCGGTGGTTCCGCTCGAGCCGCTAGTTCGGTCTCTGGATGCCTGGTTGAATCTTCCCAGGCTATCCCGGTGGCTCCTGCGAACCCTTCGACTCGGCTATATGATTCAGTTCGTCCGGCGTCCCCCCAAGTTCAGTGGGATCCGCTATATGTCAGTGAACAATGCGCGTGCCCCTGTCTTGTGGGCGGAGATTGCTGTCCTTCTAGTGAAGGCACGATAAAGCCGGTTCCTCCAGCCGATATGAGGTCGGGGCTTACAGCCCATACTTCATAGTGCCCAAGAAAGGCGGTGGGTTACGACCAATCTTGGATCTGCGAGTCCTGAATCGAGCACTCCCGTTCAGGATGTTGACACAGAAACGCCTATTCAGTGCGTCCGTCCCCAGGATTGGTTGCAGCGATCGACCTGAAGGACCGTGATACTTTCATGTGTCGATTCTTCCGCGCCACAGGCCATTCCTGAGGGTCGCGTTCGGAAGGTCGAGCATATCAGTACAAGTCCTACCCTTCGGGCTCTCCCTGTCGCCACACGTCTTCATGCAAATCGCGGAGGCAGCCCTTGCTCCACTGAGAGAGTAAGGCGTTCGCATTCTCAACGAACTGGATGACTGGCTCATTCTAGCTCAGTCCCGGGCTCAGTGCGAACACAGGGATCTGGTGCTACAGCACCTCAGCCAGTTGGGGTTTCAGGTCAACCAGGAGAAGAGCAAACTCTGTCCAACGCCAGAGGATCTCTTTCTTGGGATGGAGCTGGATTGGATCGATCAGATGGCACACCTCACAGAGGAGCGTGCCAATTCGGTGTTGAACTGCTTGAATATGTTCAAGAGCAGGACCGCGGTCCCACTGAAATATTTTCAGAGGCTCCTGGGGCATATGGCAGCCGCGCCACAGTGATGCCGCTGGGACTACTCCATATGAGACCGCTTCAACATTGGCTACACGATCGAGTCCCGAGGTGGGCGTGGCAAAGTGGCACTCACCGGGTTCAAATAACACCGGCCTGCCGCCAAACCTTCACCCCGTGGTCAGACCTCTCATTCCTTCGGGCCGGAGTGCCCCTGGAGCAGGTCTCCAGGTATGCTGTGGTTTCACGGATGCCTCCACCACCGGCTGAGGGGCCACGTACAACGGGCATGCAATGTCAGGGGTTTGGACGGGCCCTCAACTGCAATGGCACATCAACTGCCTAAAGTTGCTGGCAGTACATCTCGCCCTAGGCAGTCTCAAGAACTGTCTTCGAGGCCAGCATGTACTAGTCCGCACAGACAACATACTGACCGTTGCGTACATCAACCAACAAGGTGGTCTACGCTCCCGTCGTATGTCGCAACTAGCCCACCACCTCCTCCTCCTATGGAGTCGGAAGTTCTGAGGTCGCTTCTCGCCATTCACATTCCAGGAGTGTGCAACCAGGCAGCCGACGAGCTGTCGCGAGCTGCACTACCCAGAGAATGGAGACTCCATCCCCGGGCGGTTCAGCTGATTTGGGAACGTTTCCGAGCCACTCAGGTAGACCTGTTTGCCTCTCCAGAGACTTCCCATTGCCCACTGGCACACAGCTGGCTGCGGGGCCTTTGCAAGTATGTATTTCCCCAGTGAGCCTTCTTGCACAGACACTGTGCAAGGTCAGGGAGGACAAGGAGCAGGTCTTGCTAGTAGCACCCTACTGGTGAAGACTTGGTTCCCAGAACTTGTGCTCCTCGCGACAGCCCCTCCTTGGCCGATCCCTCTGAGGAAGGATCTTCTGACTCAGAGACGGGGCACACCTTGGCACCCGCGTCCAGACCTCTGGAAACTCCATGTCTGGTCCCTGGATGGGATGCGGAGGCTCTGGGTGGCCTACCTCAAAGGGTAGTTGACACCCATTTCTTCGGCTAGAGTGCCGTCCACGAGACAGGCCTATGCCTTGAAGTCGAGCCTGTTCGTCGAGTGGTGTTCTTCTCAGGGTGAAGACCCCGAATTGCCCTATCAGTCGTGCTTATCTTCTTGCAGCAAGGGTTGAAGAGAAGGCTGTCTCCCTCCACCCTTAAAGTCTACGTGGCTGCAATCGCTGCAAATCATGACCCCATAGATGGGAGGTTTGGGGGTAAGCATGGCCTGATTATCAGGTTCCTGAGGGAAGCCAGGAGGTTGAATCCTCCACGGCCCCCAACAGTACCCTCTTGGGACCTGTCTGTAGTGCTGACAGCACTGCAGTAGGCTCCGTTGAACCCTTGCCAGCAGTTGTGCTAAAGTTCTTTTATCTATGAAGACGTTGCTCCTGCTCGCACTGTCTTCCATCAAGAGGGTAGGGGACCTGCAGGCTTTTTCGGTCAACGATTCATGCCTACAGTTGGGCTCGCGGATTCCCAGGTAACACTGAGGCCACGGCCCGGCTACGTGCCCAAGGTTCCCACTACCCCCTTCAGAGACCAGGTGGTGAACCTTCAAGCGCTGCCCCTGGAGGAGGCAGACCCAGCCCTGACGTTGCTTGTCCCGTCCGAGCACTAAGATGCTACGTTGACCGGACACAAAGCTTCAGGACCTCAGTCCAGCTCGTTTGTCACAGAGGCGGCAGAAGGGAGTGCCGCCTCCAAGCAGAGGATAGTTCACTGGATAGTGGACGCCATTACCCTAGCCTACCAAGCACAGGGTATGCCCTGCCCCCTCAGGTTGCGGGCACACTCAGCAAGTGTTGCATCGCCCTGGGCGGTGGCCTGTGGCACCTCGCTGACAGATTTGTAGAGCTGCGGGCTGGGCGACCCCAACACGATTGCTAGATTCTATAGCCTACATGTGGAACCGGTATCCTCCTGTGTTCTCACCTCAAACGGGTAGAAGCACTGAGAGGCCCGGTTTGGTCGGCTTGTTGACCGCTCCAGAGCGTCCATACAGTAGACCCTGTCGAGCTCCTCCATTCCCCTCGGCAGCCAGATGTTGCGGAGCATCCGGCGCCAGGCCCTCTCGATGAATCCGTGAGAACCGGTGAGGGCTGGGAGCCATGTAAAGTACTCCAAGAGGACTTTATGTGTGTATTTCCACGGCATAGCCTTAGAGCCCCGTGTTTCCCCGGCAGACCTTCTGCCCGTCTAAGAGGTTCAATCACCTCCAATTTTCCATATGCAAACTGAAATACTGTCCATATGCGTATTCGTTCCGAGACCTCCTACAGGAATGCTGGACTTCCGCACGCCCCTGTTCACTAGAGCGTGGGGCGTTTCCCAGTGTTCCAGTCTTACGAATGGGTAGTGTTACAAAAGTAGCTGGCTTCTTGTGGTTGAGCCCCGGCCTACGCCGATAGACTGAGGGGGCTTGTGGGCTCCCACAGGACACTGGAAGAGGCAGCGTCCATGGCGTTTTGGTAGGGATCCCAATTCGTCCGGTCATCCGGCGTGACTCTGAGTGACCGACTGAAAGGGAGCGTCTCGATTACATATGTAACCCTCGTTCCCTGAAGAAGGGAACGGAGGCGCCACGTCCGTTGCCGCGGTGCTGCACCTCTGCTGAAGGGCCGGGTCACTGGCTCGGCTCCTCAGCAAAAACCTAAATATGCGCTGCACACGCTGCTTATTTATACACGCGGCGCTGTGATCAGCGGCAGCTGGATGCGGTTAGCGCATGCCAATCTTCAATTGGCTCGTTTAGATACACTCGAAGTAGATTGGTCTCTCGGCGAGATCCCAATTCGTCGGTCATCCGGCGTGACGTCTCCGTTCCCTTCTTCAGGGGAACGAGGGTTATACGTAACCGAGACGTTGTCAGAGAATTCAACAGAAGCAAACTTCAAGCTTCAAACTTCAAACTTCAACTTCTGTGACAACTACCCAGATCTCAGATCTGAAATGAACAAAATTCTTGAAAGCAATGTCTGGTCACGGACTTAGT
The DNA here is from genome assembly GCF_018831695.1 of Puntigrus tetrazona. NCBI lineage: Eukaryota > Metazoa > Chordata > Actinopteri > Cypriniformes > Cyprinidae > Puntigrus > Puntigrus tetrazona. The sequence continues at coordinate 22,942,096 of NC_056702.1, read as the reverse complement.
TTAGTGGTACATCAATAAGATATTAGCAGAAATTACGGCTAGCTCATATGCTAGTTATTTGTTTTTGGTCATTCTTCATACAATTATTTTGCACTTTATAAAAAATTAAATCTTTACTTTAATTTCTCCACTTATTGCTGGATACTTTAACTGCTGAACCACAGTTTTTGTTTTGAAGATTTAAATTTCAGTAATGAAACTCCTCCATTGTTTAGGTGCAACCATGTGTCTACAAGTTGTTCGAGTCAACTGTAGCTTTTGAACCAATACAATGTGTTAATGTTTCATTCTTCATACATTTACATACTGGACAGTTATTTTACATGTATACATAAGGTCAGACGGTCACTTCAATTTGCTTACTAAGTTATTGCTGGTTATGTTTTTCAAAGGTATGTTATACCTTTTTTTTTTTTTATAGGAAAGTTGTCTTCATTGTTTAGCCAAGAATACTGCTCACATTGAATTGTACAAATTGTACATGTTTGTGACGACCCGAGATGTGGCTGCACAAGACATACATTTCATATAGATTTAAGGTTATCATTTCCATTCCTTGTTTGGTTTATTTTCTTAATCACGTTCATAGTAATAATACACAACACAAATATCTGTTAAACAATCATTGCTTTATTTTGGTTTGCATACCTTTTTCAACACTTTCATTTACATAGCGGTTCATTTGGAGTGCACACAGATGGGTTGTGTTGTATTTGTTATTAATATTTCTATTGAGTTTAAGTTTACCGTTGAAGTGAATGGCCTGTCTGGCCGCGGACAGGAGAGTCTGAAGCGATACCTGTGGAAATTGGAGTCCTGGCGGGAACAAGGAATTTGTTTATTGGTTCCGCCTGGATGTACCATTTGCTAAGATGGCATGGGGGAAACAGAGAATTGGGCATTTTTTTATTAATTGTTTGGGGTTTTGGATTGTAGTTATCGATTTAGTGTTGTTTCTTTAATATTAATTTAGAATTGTGTTGTTTGATGTTGTCATTTATTTTTGTGTTGAATGTTTAATGTAATGTAACTTTTGTTTTTCCTTTTTGTGTTGTAATGGGTGTAAGGAGGTGAATCAAAACCTGTATATGCATTAAGAGTGATATGAGAAGGGATATCCAAAGGAACAAAAGGACTTCTAAAAGAGAGTAAACACAAAAAGGTTTTTATAACTACATTTGGTATCTCTTTGTCTGGTCTGAGTATATAGGAAAGTGACAAAACACAACGAGGCACGATTCTGTAGCCAGATCGGCCTGTAGTGTGGTGTGTGTCCCACATACACTACACTATGTACTTTTAAAGACCAGGTATACTGACCTTTTAAGTTTGTTTTATTTTGTTTTGTGTTATTTTTGTACTGCTGATCAGTTGTGCAAATGTTTATCAATTATACCAATTTGGAAACTGTTCTTGTCTGGCCAAATAAATGTTAATCTTGGTTAACTTATAATATTGTCTGAAATAACTTTTCTAGTAGGTTAGTGACTTCTGAGGTTTTCCGCATTGCTGGCGTGCTAGGGTGAGTCAGATCAACGATCGATGGATGGAGCCGTCTTGAGATCTTGACTTCTGGCCACCAAACTGGCTTAGCATGCTATTACTTAGGAACACATAAAAATTACTCTTTTGAGTCTATCGAGAGCCTCTGACTAAGACCTGGACTAGCCCAGATGTGTCGTGAGTCTGTTCTGGCCAAACAAGGTCTCTAAGCGACCCAGACTCCTAACGAACGATAAGTCGAAACTTGGAAATATTATAGTTAATTAATGATCCAAATTTAATCACAACTAGAGGATCAGTAGTTAAATTTTAATAAATATAACTAAAATCACGAAAAATTGGAGTCAGATAAAATGATGTATAAGGTCAGTACTACAATTGGAAACAAAAGATTAATAGATATTAGTGATTTTTGAGGGGATGTAAAGAAAAGACCGAACATGCATTGACCTTCGACCAGGGCCTCTGGATTCCTTTCTGAAGGAAAAGGGGACCCTTACATGGGCCCATCTTTTCCTTTATAAGCCCTGCGTTTTTGTTTATTTGGGGAGTTGTAACCTGCCAGCTTACCCCTCTGTGAGTTCTTGTTTTTGTTGTTTTCACTTGTTTTTGTTGTTTTCACTTGTTTTTGTTGTTGCAACAAGTTTGACTTATTTGATTTGGGTTAAATAAAGACCCATTTTTTTGTAAACCTTGGTGTTCCTTTTCTTGACATCTCGGTCCCTCACATATGGTGGCAGCGGTGGGATCTTTGGTTGCATAAGGACATCAGATTTTTTTGTTTGTTTGCCCCACATGGCTGTTTTTTTCAAATTTCAAATTTCCTCCATTATTATGAGTCGTGCATTGAAGAAACATGCATCTAAAGCCATACCCTTGCAGCAGGAGGAAGAAAAGGAATTTAGAAGAAATTTAGATCTGAGTGAGTCTACTGAATATGATAAAGTGAAGTCTGCTATTTTGAAGAAATATGTTAATTCTGAAACTTATCACCAAAGGTTCCGTTCCTTATCAGTAGATTCATCTGAGAGCCCAAAAGAGCTTTACAATCGACTTAAGGAATTTTTCAATAAATGGATCCAGCCTAAAGGGAAAACTGTGGAGGAGGTGAGTGAGATTATTATCCTGGAACAATACTTTAGATTGTTATCTCCTGAACTTCAGGTGTGGATTCGAGAGAGGGACCCAAATACGGCAGGAGAAGCGGCATCCTTGGCAGATGTATTTGTTGCTGCCAGGGAAGAGTAAGCCCTGGGCCTGGAGATTTGGTAATGACCGTCGATCCATGGATGTTCCACAGACTCAACAAAGGAAAGCTGAGGGGTTTGGTAAGCCTCCACAGGAAAACCTGCTCTAGGCAAATTCAATCTTCCTCCGAAATGAATTGTATGCCATCTGTGTGGTCAAGAAGGGCATATCAAGCCAAACTGTCCAAAGAATTCTTACACAGCTGTGTTTTGTCCCCAGGCACAAAGTACTTGAGAATTCAAGTTTCTCCAGAACGGCAAGTGTGGAAGTTAATGGTGAAAAGTTGACTGCTTTAATCGATACTGGCAGTGATCAGACTCTTGTGAATAGGAAGTTTTTATCACCGTCATTGATTAACTTTGCTAAAAACTGCCTATGTATTGTGTGCATGGGGATGAGAGATTATTGCCCACAGCCAATGTCTATGTTAAGGTGAAGGGTCAGACTTACCTGTTGGAAGTAGGAGTAGCTGATAACCTGTCCTTTCCTGTGATCCTGGGTCGAGACATGCCAGCGCTGATGGAGTTATTACACTCAGGCCATGAGTGTCACATGGTGGTAACCAGAGCAAAGTCTAAACAGTCAGAAGAGTTGGGGCTGAGCATGTTACCTTTCTTTAATGCCGACATTGAGGTTGCTGTGTCGAAGAGGAGGAAGACTCGAAGGGAAAGGAGACAAGATAAGGTAAAATATGTTGCCCTTGAACTTCCAATTACCTACTGATATCATCCGGCTACAGCAAGAAGATACCAGCCTCAAAGAATGCTTTTCCAGGGCTGCGGAGTAGAGAGGAGAGGTTTCTGATGGCAAAATGATGGACTTATGTGCTGACAGAGGGAATACTCTACCGCCAGATCGGGTCACAAAAACAGCTTGTGGTTCCACAGAGTGTTCGAGAGGTGGTGTTACATCTTAGCCACTCAAGTCCTTGGGCTGGCCACCTGGGGAAAAATAAAACTGCTGCGAGAATGAAGAAATATTTTTACTGACCCGGTTTGAAAGCGGATGTAACTCAATTTTGGAAGAGCTGTCCTGTTTGTCAAAAGGTTTCTCTCCAGCGCCCACGTAAAGCCCCATTACAACCACTTTCTATCATCGGGACTCCATTTGAGAGGCTTGGGATGGATGTTGTCGGTCCGGTCGAGAGAAGTCGAACGGAGAATAGATTCATGTTGGTGATAACCGATTATGCTACAAGATATCCTGAGGTATTTCCTTTACGATCTGTGAAAGCTAAACCTACAGCTACTGCTTTGGTCCAGTTATTCTCTAGAGTCGGGTTTCCAGCAGAGATTTTAACTGACCAGGGCACTAATTTTATGTCTACCTCAAAATTAAATTCAAATTCAAATTTTATTTGTCACATACACATACATACAGTACATGGTACGACATGCAGTGAAATGTTTTTTACAACCGTCCAGCGCCAAAATAGAAAACAAAATATAAATATAAATATAAATATAAATATAAATATAAATATATATATATATATATATATATATATATATATATATATATATATATAAAATATAGAAAAATATGTATAAAGAAGAAGTGTGCAAAGTATAAAAAATAAAGTATAGAATATAAAATATAAAGTATAAGATATAAAGTGTAAAGTGGCTGTGCGAATGTCCAATGCAAAGTGACTAGTGCAATATTGTCCAGTGTAATTGTCCAATTGTAAGTGGCGAGTATCTGGGGAAAGAGGGGTGGACATGGGAATCCCGGTGATTAGGTACTGGGTGTTCTCTGGTTCAGACTCCGAATGGCTCTGCGGGAAGAAGCTCCTCCTCATTCTCTCTGTGTTTGCCTTCAAGGAAGGAAAGCGCTTTCCTGAACGCAGCAGAGAAAAGAGTCCATTGTTGGGATGGCTGAGGTCTTCCACGATCTTCCTGGCCCTGGTACAGCACCGCTTGTTGTAGATGTGCTGCAGCACAGGGAGCTCAGTGCGGATGGTGTGCTCAGCTGACCGCACCACCCTCTGAAGGGCTCGCCTGTCCTGCATGGTGCTGTTCCTGAACCAGGAGGTGATGTTTCCCGTCAGGACACTCTCGATGGTGCAGGTATAAAAGTTCCTGAGCACCTGAGATGGGAGTCTGAAGTCCCTTAAGCGCCTCAGATGGTATAGACACTGCCGGGCCTTTTTCACCAGGGTGTTGATGTGACAGGACCAAGACAGGTCCTGCGTGATGTTAACACCCAGGTACATGCAAATTGTCCACTCTCTCCACTGGGGACCCGTTGATCATGATGGGATGGTAAGAGTGCACCTGCTTCGTCCACTATTAACTCCTTTGTTTTGCTGGACGTTCAGGGGCAGATTGTTCTCCTGACACCATCTCTCCAGGTTGTTGATCTCCTGAAGGTAGGCCATCTCATCGTTGTTGGAGATCAGGCCCACCACGACAGTGTGGTCAGCAAATTTAATGATGGTGGTGGAGTTTGTAGTGGCCACACAGTCATGTGTGTACAGCGAGTACAGCAGGGGCTCAGAACACAAACCTGAGGGGCTCCAGTGCTGAGAGTGAGGGAGGATGAGGTGTGTTTTCCCATCCGTGTACGGCTTGTGGTCTGTCGGTCAGAAAGTTTTACCTTGTTGAAGCAGGTTTGCAGGCTCTTGGGAATTAAAAGTCTGCGCACCACGCCCTACCATCCACAAACGGATGGACTAACTGAACGCTTTAATCAGACATTAAAGCAGATTAGGACCAATGGCTGCCATATCTCCTCTTTGCTTATCGGGAGGTCCTCAAGCCTCTACAGGGTTTTCTCCTTTGAGCTATTATATGGGCATGAGGTCAAGGGGCCATTGGCTTTGCTTCAAGAAATGTTGACAGGAAGTAAGGGAAAGGAAGAACCCACCAATATGGTGTCTTATGTGATATAAATGAGGGAACGTCTACAGAAAATGACTGTGTTGGCCCAGAATCACTTGACAGAATCCAGAAAACAGCAGAAAACTTGGTATGATCCATTAGCTCGGGAAAGGAGTCTGGAGGATGGCCAAAAGGTCCTTGTCATGTTGCCTAGTCTAGAAATTAAGCTCCAAGCGAAATGGCAGTTAAGTTAAGAAATGCCTTGGATCTACAACTTATGAAATCAGTATGCCCAGTCAAGAGCGCTCCAGTCGAGTTTTGCATATCAATCTGTTGAAGGAGTGGGTTCCTCGATCTCAAAGTCATTGTCCTCTTTGATGATTTGCTGTGTTGAAGGGGAAGAGTCAGATGATCAGTACCTGCCAAAGCCAGTTCCTGGGGACATCAGTCTAGAACACCTGACATGGTCCCAACGATCACAGGTACAAGCCCTTTTTACCTCAAAAGTATTTTCTGAATTTCCTGGATTTGTCAACTTAATTTAACATAATGTGGTCTTGAAACATGATGCTGTTGTGAAACATCAGAGCTATAGGATACCAGAGCGTCTTCAGGAGACATTAAAAGAGGAAGTGGAATTGATGCTCGCTTGGAAATCACTGAGCCCTCAAACAGTGAATGGTGTCATCCAATAGTCCTTGTGCCAAAGAAGGATGGGAGTATGAGATTTTGTATAGACTTCGTTATTTGAATTCATTATCAAAGTTTGATTCTTACCCTACTCCATGTATCAGTGACTTGATCGATCACTTGGGCAAATCCAAATACTTGACGGCAATGGACCTTTCTAAGGGATATTGGCAGATTCCACTGACCCCATCCTCTCGGCCACTGACTGCCTTCAGAACACCTCGAGGCCTCTTCCATTTTAAGGTGCTTCCATTTGGCCTTCATGTGGTGGTGGCAACCTTTCAGAGATTGATGGATCAGGTATTGTGTGATCTAACATTTGCATCTGCATACCTTGATGATATTGTTGTTTATAGCAATACCTGGGAGGAGCATGTGCAGCTTCTCAGTGAAGTCCTGGGACGTCTGGAACTGGCAGGCCTGATCGTTAATCCCAGTAAGTGTGCAGTGGCTAAGCAGGAAACAGCATACCTAGGATATGTTATTGGCCAGGAGTTGTCCAACCACAAGTGGAAAAAATTCAAGCCTTGGAGAAGTGTCCTGTGCCCCAGTCTCGTAAGAACTTGCAATCTTTCTTAGGAATGGCTGGATTTACCATCGCTTTTTCCCAATTTTTTCTACTAGAGCTGCTCCTTTAACGGACATGGTAGGGCACATCATCCGAATTGGCTACAGTGGACGAAGGAGAGTTTCAAAGTTTTCCGGGATATTCAAACAGCTTTGACAACTGATACTGTTCATCATAATCCTGATTTTAATCAACCCTTCATTGTGCAAACTGATGCTTCTGAGAGGGGCATAGGAACAGTTTTACTGCAGGGACTATCAGAGGGTCGACGTCCAGTAGCCTTTATCAGTCGCAAACTGTTCCCAAAAGAAGTTTGTTATTTGATTGTGGAAAAGGAGTGCTTGGCAGTAAAGTGGGCCCTGGATTCCCTCAGATATTATCTGCTTGGCCGTGAGTTTATTTTGGAGACTGATCACAAAGCATTGCAGTGGCTGGACAAAATGAAGGATACTAATGGAAGGATCACAAGATGGTACCTGGCCAAGCAGCCCTTTCGATTCAAGAGCAAACATGTGCCTGGTAAAGCCAAAGCTGACTACCTCTCCCGCTGTACCAGTGCGATCCTTGAAGGGGTGGGGGTGGGGTGATGGCCCGAGATGTGGCTGCACAAGATCGATAAGGTAGCCAAAGCAAACTCAGTTTCCTTTTATACATTTCATATAAATTTAAGGTTATCATTTCCATTCCTTGTTTGGTTTATTTTCTTAATCATGTTCATAGTAATAATACACAACACAAATATCTGTTAAACAATCATTTACATTTACATTACATTTAGTCATTTAGCAGACGCTTTTATCCAAAGCGACGATACAAATGAGGTAGGCAATAGAAGCAATTAATGTCAACAAAAGGGCAGTAGTGCATAGGTGCTCTGAGTGGGGTCTTGGCTTACCTAACGCAGACACAAGGCTTTTTTTTTTTTTTTTTTTTTTTAAATCAAGAAAAGGATAGGAAGGAGCAGGAGAAGAAGAAAGTGCTATCGATGTTGGGTCAAGTGTAGACGAAAAGGTGAGTTTTGAGTTGGTTTTTGAAGATTGCTAGTGACTCTGCTGCCCTAGTGGCAATGGGCAGATCGTTCCACCAGCGAGGAACAGACCAGGTGAAGGTGTGCAAGAGTGATTTTGCACCTTTTGTGAAGGCACTGCAAGACGCCTTTCGTTTGCAGAGCGTAGGCACCTGGAGGAACATATGATTCAATTAATGAGTGTAAGTATGAGGGAGCGGAGCCTGTGATTGTCCTGTAGGCCAGCATCAGGGATTTGAATTAGATGCAGGCATCTATAGAAAGCCAGTGTAAACTAATGAAGAGGGGTGTTACGTGGGCCCTCCTTGGTTCGTTGAAGACCACCCTTGCCGCTGCATTCTGGACCATCTGAAGAGGTCTGGTTGTAGAGGCTGGGAGGCCAGCAAGGAGGGCGTTGCAGTAATCAAGTCTACTCAGGACTAGTGCCTGGACAAGGATCTGTGTAGCGTGTTCTGATAAGTATGGTCTGATTTTCCTGATGTTGTACAGCACAAACCTACAAGATCGAGCAGTTTTTGAAATGTGCTCAGTGAAAGTTAGCTGGTCGTCAATGATCACTCCAAGGTTCCTAGCTCACCTAGACGAGGATACAACAGCCGAGCCTAGCGGAAATGATAGGTTGTGCTGTATGTTGGGATCGGCGGAAAAAACAAGGAGCTCTGTTTTTGTGAGGTTTAACTGCAGGTGATGATCCTTCACCCAGACTGAGATGTTGTTTAGGCACGCAGAAATACGTGCAGAAACAGTGGGATCATCTGGTTGAAAGGAGAGATGGAGTTGAGTGTCGTCAGCATAGCAGTGATATGTGAAGCCATGCTTCAGAATGACAGAACCCAGTGATGTCATGTAGATGGAAAAAGCAGTGGCCCAAGTACTGAGCCCTGAGGCACTCCAGTAGTGAGGTGATGAGACTCTGAGACATCGCCCCTCCATGATACCCTGAAAGACCTACCAGAGAGGTAGGACTCAAACCACCGAAGGGCTGTTCCAGAGACACCCATCTGCCTGAGGGTTGATAGGAGTATGTTATGGTTTACAGTGTCAAAAGCGGCAGACAGGTCCAACAGGATAAGCACTGAAGATTTTGATTGTGCTCTTGACCGTCTCAGTGCCTCAATGACCGATAAAAGTGCAGTTTCTGTGGAGTGGCTGCTTTTGAAATCTGATTGGTTGCTGTCCAGGAGATTGTTTTGTGAGAGATGGGAGGAGAGTTGGTTAAAGACAACACGCTCTAGTGTCTTAGCCATGAATGGGAGAAGAGATACAGGTCTGTAATTTTCAATGAGCTCAGGGTCAAGTGTGGGTTTTTTAAGGAGAGGGGCAACACGAGCCTCCTTAAAAGCTGAGGAAATGTACCAGCGTCATCATGCACAGAGAATTATAATGGAGATTACAGTACCTTGTGAGTACAGGTGATCTGAAGGGTGTATAGAATGATGAGATGGATACTTGGAGTTGGCTCATGGAGTCTGGGAATACAAGACACAATAGCATAGCAATCATATGCAATCGGTGTCAACAAAACCCGTCTCTTATTTGATTAGGTGGCACAGAAGCTGCACCAAAAGTAGCATTTATGCACTTAGACCTTTAAATGCAGCTCAGTGGTAGCATCAATAATGTTATATGGTTAATGTTTTAATTATAGAAATATGGAATATAGAAATATGTCAGTAGCTGGGCCAAATCACACACAACACACTTAACTTATGCACTGTGTCTAGTGTATGACATTTAGACAACTAAAGGTGCACAAGGTGCATTTACACAATTAAAGGTTCGGTACAGGAAGTATAAGACGTTCTGTGTTTTATTGGTTAATTGTGGTTAATCAACTGACGGACAGTTTCTCTGTCTGTAATAATTCCAGACAGCCAACATTTCTGTCTATCTAGCGATATCCATGTTGTCGCCCCGATGTCTGAAGCTGCTGGTGTATAAAGCGTGCCACTTCAGCCTCATCTGTTTTATTGCGTCTCCGCCACAAATGATTCCTGCAAAACGTTCTCTGAAGAGTCCATAAACTAATCTTTATGTTGTGTGATTCCTCCAATAAAATTAAGATTTCTCTATTAGTAAAACCACTTTTGAAAATGCTCTTCTATAATCGTTTCCATTGTCACAGGCTATAGAATACTAAATCCTAGCCTCCGTTAACACGTCCTGTCCAGTACATTGAAGGTCATCTCAGTAACGCTGAAATATCTGGCAATTCTGAGAAAAAAGTCTGAATTCTGAGATAAAAAGTTTATTTTTATTCAGTGAAGAAAACGGGTTTCCATAGAACACAGCTTTAGATCTCAAGCAAACTAACATTACTAGCCACAGCTTTCGATCTCAAGCAAACTAACATTACTAGCCACTCTTAACCCAAATTAGTTGACTTTACTAGAAATTCGCGAGAAACCTGTTGCACTAAACAAGATTAGATTTTACAATCGCTAAAACTAAACAGGTTAAGCTGTATAAACATAAAAACATTAGTGGGTGCAGTAGAGAAATCAGGTTCGCATTAGTAGTCTTACTAAAATCATTAGTTCACATTACTTTTTATAAAGCCTTATTACAATTAAGAAATTGTACTAGTTAATTTAACTAGAAATAAACAACAGCATTTCAATGTTGTTATTGCTCATAAAAACAGGTAGCACAATGTATCCATCAATGAATGAACCTGTCATACTGTCACGAATGAGCGGTCTGAGGCGTGCGGATCCATGTGCAGGCTTTTATTAAACAAAGGCATGGTCATAACAGGCAGGCGTCAAACAGGGCTAACAGATATATAGGAGGCGAGGCAATAACGAAATCCAGAGACAGGCAGAAGGTCAGGTCAGGCGGCAAGCGATCAGAGAATCAGAGAACAGTGGGCAGGCGGCAGCCATCTTGGGAAGCGGCGCTGGGCAGGCGGCAGCCATCTTGGGAAGCGGCTCTGGGCAGGCGGCATCCATCTTGGGAAGCGGCTCTGGGCAGGCGGCATCCATCTTGGGAAGCGGCTCTGGGCAGGCGGCATCCATCTTGGGAAGCGGCTCTGGGCAGGCGGCATCCATCTTGGGAAGCGGCTCTGGGCAGGCGGCATCCATCTTGGGAAGCGGCTCTGGGCAGGCGGCAGCCATCTTGGGAAGCGGCTCGGGAAGGCGGCGACCATCTTGGGCAGCGGCTCGGGAAGGCGGCGACCATCTTGGGCAGCCAGCTCGGGAAAGCGGCCATCTTGGGCAGCGGCTCGGGAAGGCGGCCATCTTGGGCAGCGGCTCGGGGAAGGCGGCCATCTTGGGCAGCGGCTCGGGGAAGGCGGCCATCTTGGGAATAAATGCAGTGTCTTCTTCCTCCATAATACCCAACGTGAGAGCTGACCCCACAGTCACTAAACCAAACTCAATAAAGTGTGCCAGTGATTCACGTGGACCCTCTCGAACAAGTTGTGTTTTGAGTGGCTGATTTATTCCCTCGTGAAAAAATTCAATTAGCAAACAGTCCGGTAAATCAGAGAAGTAAGCCAGGTCCAGAAATTCCTGAGTATAATCCTCAAGTGATCGGGTGCCCTGCTTGAGGGTTAGCAAAGACATTGCAAGGTGCATACCTGGCCATGGTTCGGGTGAAAAGCCGCTGGATCCTGGTGTGAGGTTGCATTCTGTCACGAATGAGCGGTCTGAGGCGTGCGGATCCATGTGCAGGCTTTTATTAAACAAAGGCATGGTCATAACAGGCAGGCGTCAAACAGGGCTAACAGATATATAGGAGGCGAGGCAATAACGAAATCCAGAGACAGGCAGAAGGTCAGGTCAGGCGGCAAGCGATCAGAGAATCAGAGAAAAGACAGGGTCAAAACCAGAAACTATAATCCACAAACGATCTAACTATGAGACAGGCGAAACAATGCAACCTGCAGGTGAGTGGCTTGCTGCAGTCTTTATAGTCCAGGAACAGGAAGTTAACGCAGAGGAGTGGATGCAGATCACCCAGAGGTCAGGGCTCCCTCTGCTGGCTTGGTGACACATACAAAAGACAAGTAAATTTTTTTACATGCAAATCTTTTTGTTTGTTTGTTAACACCTGTGCAAATTGCTTACAGGAACAGGAACACATAGTATTCAACAATATGCCATATCCTTCTGAGTGACTAGACTGGATATGCATTAAAACTCGAGTCAAGTCTCTAAAACTTAAAGATGACCACTGTGAATTTTAAACACTTTTACCACAAAACACTGTTAAACTTTACATCACTTACTGCAATCACAGGACATTTTGAACAAGATCATCTCTTCAGAGATTAATTGTGTAACTCAAGAACAATACAAGAACAACAGCCATTCCTGTCAAAATTAAATTGCAAGCTTGTTTTATAATGTTTGTAACTTGGGCTTTAAGTCAGTGTGGCCCAACATGAGAAGTTTTACATAGCTTTGGCAAGTCTTTAATGCTTTCCATCACAACTTCTACCTCAATGACAATCTTAAATGAGGCTGGACTGAGATTCAGAGAAGAAGGAGTCACAGCACCTTCATGCTCAACAAGGAGAATTAAAAGATCAAGGTGGTGGAACAAGTGATCATCAGCAGAGTCCCAACAACAGAACACATTCAAGACATCACTCATTAAATAACTATCAATTATGTTAAACAAATAGTCTGACACAGAGAAAGTAATGTACTAATTGGTTATGACTGCTTTATCAACTCTTCATTATTTACCCTAAAACCCATGAGACAGTTCGTCATCAAAACAGAAATAAAGATATTTCTTGGTTTGTTTTAAAAGCTGTATCAACGACATTCCCTCTCTTAGATCGAAAGATCTCAATTAGATGAAGACTGTGTTGATCAATGCTTTCATGGAATTTCTGCTTGAGGTTCTTCCCCACAATCCTGCAATGTACAGAATGGAGAGCATTATATTTACACACCCGTATGCCATCCAAGATGTAGATAAAATAATGAAATTGAACAATTGTAATTCATACAAAATCCATATAAAATAGGTGTCTTATTAATTTGCATTATATGCACTCAGAGGTTAACCAAAAATTGTGTTCATCTGAAGAAAGTCATCAGGATGAGACTGTAAATGACACTGAACAATGGCATCAAATAACAACGGAAACCTAGATGAGTTCTAAGACTCTTGAACAAACTTGATCCTCCGTAAAAAGAGCAGGCCAGCGCTCCACCATCTGGCTTATGGCAGTCTCCACCACTTCTCTTCTTCTTTAGTGCAAATGTAAGTTACATTTTCTCTTTCACAAGTTGTCCATTTGGTGTTTGTTTCTTCATTTCATCGACCAAGATCTTGCGAGCATCCACAAGGCCTGTCTGATCAAATCCGTCTGGAAAGTTGGGTAAGAAGTTGAGCTTGCCTTTTTGCCTTCTTAATATTTTTGTTAGCTGGTTCTCCTGGAATTGAATGTCCTCTATGCTTACCAGCATCTACTGCAACATCACGGCATCCTGATTGTCTTAGTTTTGACCTGTAATTAGACATTTTATATTTTAAACTGTTCTTCCGACCACTGCAGCTATTGGTTGAGCCTTTCTCTTGGAAACAAGGATGCTTGTTTATCAGTGCTGCTGCAGCTTTTTCAAACTGAGCATTGTTTGGATATGCTGTGAAGCCATACACGTACTCTCTGCCAATATCTGAAGGACCACGTGTTTAAGATCTTTTGTTACTTTAAGGAGTGTTCAATCCCTAAGATACAGCAGATTTGCTTGTCTGAGTCTATACTCAGCATCAAAAGAGAAATTTGGGACTTCAAATTGCTCTGGCCACTGTGTTTGTCGCTCCTGAGATGATTGTGAAAGGATTTCGGTATCTGCTGTACTATGGCTGTCATCTAAGCTTTCTACAGATGCTGAAACAGGAACCAGCTCAATAACTGGGATGTCTTGGATTGTTGCTTTTTCAGGGAGATCTGCAATATCTGACAGACTGAATAGTTTGTTATTAAATTCAGGATCTTTGTACTGGATACTGATGCTATAATGAAGTTCAAGCAATTCCTTAATATTGCTCATCAATTCCTCCACTGTAGCAGGCCTCCTTTTTAACATTTCTTATATCTGCTCCTCAGTGAGAATGACCCTTAATGTCATCTTGTGGTCTGCCATCTGTGTCTACAAAAAGCTTGTTAAAATATGAATGTTCTCATTAACAGGCAAATACGAAATTACTGACATGATGGGAAGGTTAGATTACATTTTTTCCTTGTTTTAAATGGAAATTAAGCAGTCAAGTTAAGTTTTCTTATTAAATTGACTTCTGCTCTATATAAAAATATATATATTGTTGAGGAAAACGGGAAGTTTTCCCAATTTTGTAAGTTTGCCTTGTTTATTTGAGTGATACCTTGTATTGTAAACACATTGTGATGTGTTACTGATTTATCAAGAAGAAGAGACCACACAGAATATTGTATTCTTTTATTTGATAAGTATTTATAAGATACACAGTACACATGGTATTGTATTCACTTTATTGAATAGTAGAAAGACCACCACAGCATCATGTGTAAAAGTAGTTTATTGAGAAAAGACATTAGGTATGATATATGTAACATTTAGTTAAAATATAACCAGAGATAAAATATGTATTAGTAAGAACTTTGAAGAATAGGAATGTTATCGTTGAGTGCTGAGTTCCCGACGCGGAGAGGAGGACATCTTAGAAAGATCTTCGCAGAAGAGCAGACTGATAAGATGACTGTGTTTTTATAGTGAGCTTCTTGAGAGGGAGGTCTCCAGCTGTATGGGACTTTCCCAAAAAGTGTTGACATGCACCTGTAGTCTATATAGGAGGGTTGCACTTAGAAGTGGACCAGAAGATAAAGCTGCACCTCGGCGACACGCTCCGATGACAGACAGCCTCGCCACGATGCCTCCAAACGTCCGAGCTCATAAATTATACAACTTTGTTTTTATTTCTATTTTATAGTAGTATTTTATTTGTAATGTATTTAACCTATTTATATTAATACTATGTCTTATTATAACCAATACGCTTGCCTGCCAAAGACTCTTATTTCAAGACCAGAGCAGAACAGACCACGGAGAAGTCTTCTGTGACCTGTCTTGTGAGTATGATTAAATACTTATTAGAGATAGGACAGACTCGACTTACTTTACCTTACCTGAGGATAAACTAAATAAGGTAGAAGGTGCAGGAGATTTGCGCACCATAAAACAATATATATACTATAAATTCAATCATTTAATAGAAAAAAAGGTTTCGTTAGTTTTCAATGCAAGGTTTCAAGATCTTGGAATCTGTGACATCACTGGGTGCACTTGCTTTGAAAACTGTAACGCAACCTTTTCTATTAAATGGTTACATTTATAGCATTTATTATGTATTTTTTTAATAGAGTCAATTTACTTAAACTTGTCTAACTGCTTCATTTTCACTTTACAATACAGTTTGGCACCATCTATGCAAAAAAATGTTTAGGCTGTGTCTGTTACACTTGCTGTTTAGCACAGTATATAGCGCCCAAATGTCACAATCAAATTGTCTCCAAATTTGTACGCTGGAAGAGGGAAAACATCATTAAGCTCCTTTAGTTGCACAAAAGACAGAGGGGGTTAATGCTCTCACAGAGCTCAAATGATCTGAATGCTCATGATACCAGGCAGTTATCTCTTTGCAGACAAAGAGGATCTCAGAGTTTTATTGCCACAATCTTTTTGAGCTGCTTGAATTTAGGGAGGCCAGAGAAAGAACCAACAGAGATCATCATATCAGCACAGTATCTTATTCCATCTTTAGAGACTGAAGATGCAACAAGAACTGATGAAGGCTGAGAAACTCTCTGGTAGAAAATTTGTTGGACATTCTCTGGGTAAGATGTGATTGACGATAAAGTTACCTTGTCCATTTCAACTACTGTTTTAAAAATGAGCTTGAGTCTAAATAGTAAGCCATCATTTTCTGATGCTTAATAGCCAGTGTAAGAGATACATTTCTGAAATTGCGCATTCCGGATTACTTGTTTGAAAAATGTATGCTTTCCTTCAAAGCGCATTGTCCAGACATCTGAAAGTGGACCAAATGCCTTAATCATCTGAGGTAATGGTGTTTTGGGCATAATCTGAAATCAGGAAATGTAGTTTGCAGCAGTTGTCTGTGTTCTGACACTTTGCTCTCAAGAAAATGGATGGATTCTTCAGTGGGTCTTGTTGCTACCACCAACTCAACAATGTCTTTGAGGAGCAACAGAATGTTCCATGCATTGTCTCCTTCTGGTATTTTATGGCCAATAATAAGTGGGAGTAGTCGAATTAGAGCCCAGTTCTCATGACCATTTCCACCTATGGTCCCTTTGGTAGAGAAACCATAGGCAATGGGCTGAGGCTGGTCTGTGGAGTCATTAAAGGCATATGGAAATGTTTTGATGGCATGGTTCAGTGTGTCTAAGCTGAAATTTGTTAGAAATCAGGTTTGAAATGCGAAGTGATAACTCTACAGGAACAATGCCTTCAAAAAAGTCATGGAGAATGTCAGGGGGGTACCCATGAACAGCATGAAAATTGACTACTGGTCAACACACTTTCACCTTTTACACCACACTGTTTAGCTAAATTGGGATCTCGGCATGCCTACTGTACGTGCTGGTTGTGATTTTCTCTGGGTTCTGGGGTTCAAAGCTGCCTGATGAGACTTCTGTGTCGTGGATGTCACTCCTCTTTGCCAAGCAGAACCTGCCAAACTTGTCTACTGCACAGCTCGAAGAATCCTGCCAAAGAGTGAGCAGCCACATATAAGACTGTGCCTTTGGCACAAGTTCCCAGCTTCCCAACATATATGCCATTTTGCTCCAAATAAACTAGATCTTTAATGAGCGTAGCCACAATTTTAGCATAGCCAAATTCTTTTACATCAGAGGCTTTACATAAAGAGCAAGCTGAATAGAATGCAATGTAGACCTGTATTTTGATGGCAGATAAGCTAGGACCCAATACACTGCATTCAATTTGTGTTTTTTTTGAAGTTCCCAAAGGGTTTGACACTTCAACATCACTGGTGTAGAGTCCAACAGCAACTCTGAACTCCTCCCCTTTAAGCAGGTTGTTTTCTTTACATTTTGAACATCATACATCTCTGTATGTACTGTACTCTGTGGCACAAGCTTGTGTAGTGAAAGAGCCTTATCTAAAATGTCTGCCCTGTTCAGCATTTTGAGAATCATTTCATTTACTGGAACATACACAGAACCCCACGTTCTGTCTTTACCAATAATTTATTCTACTGGCCTAACCATTGTAAAAGTCTTGCTCAAATATGCGTCTCTCTTTTTAGTGGTTGATAAAGAGCCTTCCTTGCCACAAAATCTTATGACATTGCTGTCTGATACAGCCCTGACTAACTGTCTCACAGCTAGTACACATCTATATTTGCGTATTGCTTGAGAATTTCTTTGACTGAATTATGTAGCAGTGGTTGGGACAGTTCACATATCTGTACAAGCTGTTGTATTACCTCTTGTATGGAACTTTCTGGAATGTGAAGCACAGTATGCATCTTTTAAAAAAGTTCTGCAAGATTGTGCTCCATCTGCTTCCCTAAATCATAAATTTCCTCATTGGTGGAATCTTCACTGTCCTCTAAATTAGAGGAATCATTTAGAGGCATAAGATCTACTTGGGCCATTTCATCAGCTACATTACCAGACTGAGAGACTAATTCTGACCTGAACATCCTCCATTCTCTGTTCTGTGTTTTCTACTTCTATGTGCATTAAATGTGGAGTACACATTAGTGTGAAAGTCACAATCTTTATATGGACACTGGACTCTGTGATTAACTTTTAAATGTGTATTACAGGTGAGTGAAACAAATCCCTTCTGTGCAGGGAGTATAAAAATCACACAATTCACAGTGAAAAGTTATTTGGCCAGTTTCACACAGTTGAGCATTATGGGCTTTTGAGTGAATCTTAGACAAGTGAACTTTAAGTGCATTAATGGAGTTAAATGTGCACAAACAATCTTGTTGTAGGCAAGGAAATGGAACAGTTCTGGTGTAGCTTCTATGTTTTAACCTATAACGTTTTAATAGGTAACCTCGTTTGTCACATATAAATTGACAAACTTACACTGCATCTTCACATGAACCTGTGAAAACAGAGCAATTTTTTTGTAAAAGTTGCAGATGCAATTCCACTATAAAAGTTTATGGTAATTTTAAAAGTTGGCCCCAACTAATGATCTTTTTTTTAAACTGTTCGATAGGTTACTACTGCTCTATAAGAAAAAAACATCACTCATACAAAACTTAAAGTGGCAAATTTTACCTATTAGTGCAATACACAAAATAAATACACTAGCATTAGCCACACGCAAAGCACGGGAGTTACATGCATGGACTCGTGCGAACCAACAGAAAAAAATCTAAGCCAACGAAACACACACATAGTAGCTAAACTGTATACACATACAAAAACACTCTGGATAATGTTACATTCTATGAAATTACATAAATGGCTAAATTAAAAGTTAACGTTATAACTAAACTGTGAACCGACAGAAAAAAAGCGTCTATCGGCACATTAACACTTGACTATTTAAACAACTACTATTTTTTAGCAGTGACAACTTAAAACAAACAAACAAAAAAACAATAAAGAATAAGTAATGACTGCTTAAAATATTTGGTTTAGACAAAATCCGTGTTAAGAGTGTAGGGAAGCACACATGAATCTCATAATTGTTTATGAGGGGAAAGCTCACGTATGTGTTGTGATACTCTCTAAAATGATATGGAAAATTAGAGTAAGAGTAAGGTTTTCTCCGGAGTGAACTGTCATATGGACATTAATATATTGTTTCCGTGTAAAACTCTTTTTCCACACTGAGGGCATATTGAAGGTTTGTATTGTGTTTCTACACTTTGTCCTGTTTAAGATAGAATTAATAATATATAAGCAAGAATTAACAGAAAGAAAAACTACAAACCTTTAGAATGTAAATGTAAAGAATATAAAGTATGTGATGAACCACAGAGCAACCAAAAGACTAAAATATTAATAGAGATGAGCTTTATATCTAGTCTGTGAAGAGAACTGTGTTTTCATTTCATGATAAACTTGTGATATTTGTCATATTTTCAATCAGAGACAACCTCAGGTATGATGATTCTTGAAATTACAGAATTATAAAGATTTTTCAAACTCATAAAGAATTTGTAGATCAAATCAAAATGGTTTAAATTTAACAGTTTGATTTATTCAATTAAATCCTATTTTATTTCATTTTACTTCTATGAATATAAAGATAATAAACATTTTAGCTTCATTTGTTCAGATTTTTACTTTTTGTAAGTTTAAGATAATAATTCAATAATATGTGATAAAATGTATTTATGATATAAATAAGTGAAATATGAAGCTCTCTGATTTCAATCATTTTACTTCACATCAGCCCAATAATAAATAATACAGAAAATTAATAAATCTGTCTTTTATAAGGATAGTGTCTTTATTAGGAACAACTTTGTTTAAAACTGTTTTTTGCAGTAAATAGAAATATGATTCATTGATTTAAAATCTTTTAACTTTTCAGTGTCTTTATTTGACAAAAAATATAAAAAGAACATAAACAAAAGCATAAACACTATTTCCTGCACGTCTAAAATTAGAATAAAATTCAGTATTTCATAATAATAACAAATAATAATAATGATATCAATAAGTCAAATCAAAGCCAAATATAGATTTTATTTTATAAAAAAATATTATAATTTAAATGAAATGAACTATGCATGTAATATTTTTAATAAAAATGAGACATTTTATTTTAATTTTACACACACACACACACACACACACACACACACACACACACACACACACACACAGATCTTTCTATTTCTGACACATTTCTTCTTTTATATCTATTTTTTTAGATGAATTATTAATTCTTATCTTTCTGTTTCTATAGAAGTTGAGCTGCAGTATTAATGTCTTGAAGAGACTCGTAACATCTCACTGTTACTGATTCATCATGCAGCTCAAAGCATTCTGGGTAGAATCTCATCAGTCTCTTCTGATTCATCAACACAGTTTCACTGATGATTCAGAATGAAGATAAAACCAGGACAGAGTGTCTGAGTGAATGTGGTCTGGACTGTGTGGATGAGTCTCATTGAGTCAGAGACGCAGCTGAAGAAGGACAGAGTTCCTGCGCTCTCATCCACATACACTCCTACTCTGTAGATATCTTCATACTCTCCTGTTCTTCTTCTTCTTCTTCTTCTGATGATGGGCTTCACAGAGATCAGTCTTTATCTTATTGTGTCTGAATGAGTATCTGTGAGGAGAGCAGATCAAACTCCAGGACTGATCATTAGATCCAAACACACACTCTTCACCCGGTCTCTTCCTGCTGATGTTCTTATATGACACTGATATCTCCACATGTCCCCGCCCACTCAGTCTCCCAGTAACAGCGCCCACACACACTCTCTCTACACACACACCTGAGGATACAGATCAAATCTGTCTGGATGATGAGGATACGACTGAGACTGATACACACACGTCACCTTTCTGTTCTCCTCAGACAGAATGAGATCAGTGTGTGCTGTGTTTAGATCCAGTGTGAAAAACACTCATCTGAACAGAAGAACAGAGACATTAATAACACAACAATCACTACAGTGTGTGTGTGTGTGTGTGTGTGTGTGTGTGTGTGTGTGTCTGTGTGTGAGTGTGTGTGTGTGTGTGTGTGTGTCTGTGTGTGTGTCTGTGTCTGTGTGTGAGAAGTTTGTTCATATTTATAATAAGGTTTTGTTCAGAAATAATAACAAATCAACTCTGAGATCAAATTGAATTGAAGTTTGTATCATGAATAGAATCGATTCCTCACGAGACTGAAATTAGCTTCGGACATAAAATATGTCATCACAGCATTTAATAAAATATATTGTAATGACAGTAAAGTTGTATAAAAAGAATCTCTTTCAGTAAGTGAGAGAAGCTGTCAGAATATATTTTAAATGTGTCACAGTACATCTATACAAAAAATCCTACAATTGTTTAAATTTATTTGTCTTGATGTAAACAAGTTATTAATTTAGACATAATGCAAACATTACTTCAGCTGGCATATTTGCATCTGCTTTTTATTTCAATAATTGAAATACTAAAAGAAATAATACATCGATATTAAAATGTAGTATAATAACAATAATGTTAATATTTATGATAATAATAAAAATTATTATGTATTTTAATGAAAACAAATTAATAAAAATATGTTATGATTATAATGTTGTTGTACTCTTAAATAAACAAGTATTACTGGTTTATCTGAATGTTATACCAAATAAAAAGAAAAATAATAATATTACAAAAATCATATAGCTTTTTAAAAAGTCAGTATTTACTATTAATGTAAAATGATTATTTTGGCTATTAGCATAATGTAAACTTTATAATGTAAACAAATACATGAGTTGCAGTAATCATTTATTATTTAAATTACAAAACTAAAACATATTGCAGTAATATTGTTGCAATATTTACTTAATAAAATGTAATAATAAATAAAAATGATAATGAAATAAAGACGTTGTAATTGCAGTAATATAGTATTATTGTATATTATTTTATTATATACATATTATAATATAGTATTATTATATATTGTATATTATTTTTAATTAATTTTAATTGTCATAATATTGAAGAAAAACAATTGTTATTTTAAATATTATTACAATCATACTAATTACTACAATAATAAAAATAATGACAAATTAAATAAAAACTACTAAATAATTGACAATATTTAATAATAATAATAATAATAATAATAATAATAATAATAAAGACCTAAATAAAAACTGTATATACACACACACACACACACACTATTGCAATATTATTCCATAAAATGAATATTTATCTTATTTAATAAAAATCAAAAATATGAATGATTATAATTCTGATCTCAATACAATCATAAATGTATTGTATAATTGTCCTACATTTCTTGAGTCCTGCTGTAATCCTGGATTCTCCTCCATGCTCAACACTAAAAAACACACACATAGTCAGTCAGTCAGTAGAAGACTATGCAGTTGATAACATTGAAAAAAATTATTATAATTATATAGATATTGTTTTTGTCTTGTTTCAGACAAACAACTTCCCTTGCTGTCCACTTTTTTATGGCACACAAGTTCATAGAAGTGTGTGTGTGTGTGTGTGTGTGTGTGTGTGTGTGTGTGTGTGTGTGTTGATTTTGCACTTTAGATGTTTTAGAGGTTCACCTTCATTGCATTGAATTTTGCATCTGCATTGTTGGGCATTTTGTAGAATTGTACACCAAATGTTCTGTATTTTACATTTCACATTAAGCAGTTACATTTTTATGATTACTTTTTTCAAATCCATGCCTCAATTTTTTTGTGTATTTTACATAACAATAACAGAGTTTGTACCATTCAAGTGAAGCTATAATTTAAAAAAATATATATTCTCTGGTCAAATGGACAAAGAACGCATAAGGGTTAAACAATGGAAACCCCAAATACCTCTCCTGCACCAAACATGCACTTGGGATTTGTTAGTGAGCAGTTTGGATCCTCCAGTTTTCAGAGAGCAGCTTCTCCTGAATCTCAGGATGATTGTAGCTCAGATCCAGCTCTCAGGTGTGAGGGTTTTGAAGTCAGAGCTGAAGACACATAACCAGCCTTCCCTCTGTCACCATGCAGCCAGACAACCTAAAACATACAACAGCAATCCATTTGAATTAGATTGTTTTTGTTTTGTTTTTAATATTTAACTGTTCAATAAAATAGTTAGTCCAAAAAAAAGTATTTTCATGCTCATTTATCATTATCAATAGAAACAAATATTGGACATATATTTTTAAATGCAAATGTAAAGCATGAAATCTCTCACAAATAATAGTAGCACAATACCTTGCTAAAATCTTAAGTAAAGTAGTGAAGAAAGAAGCATAAGATAGGAAAAGGCTATGTGGCCAATGTAATGAAAGCTTCTTTCTGCGTTTTGTATAATAACACCACAACCAACATTCTGTTAAAACATATTCAACTCAATATTGAGTGAAGAGAATTTGGAGATGTCAACTGATCACCTCTCTGAAAAACTGGAGGATCAAACTGCTCAATAAAGGTCTCACAAACCAACAAGGCCTGATAGGACTCCTTCTTCAACAGCGCCATTAGTTACTTCAGTTGTCACCACGGATTCGAGACAACAGACCTTCACAGTCGTTTAGGCCTGCCTGGTGTGTCGGCTTCCTCCTCGCCAACAGATCCAACAGAGCGCTCTTTGTCTAGCTTGTCGCTGGGACCTGTTTGCTTTTTGGGAGACCCTACCAGGAGCCATATAGCTCATTGTTAGGCCACTGAGGCCTCAAACCCCTTCACCACATTAAAGGTTGTGGTCTAGGAGAGACATTCTGTCTTCACTCCATTTGTTTCTACAAAATTCTTTGCCATCTTTCTTCATATTTGGTTGTCTGTATTATCTATTCTTGAAGATATAAATGCAGATGTCTATTTAGCGTCTCTGAGATTTGCTAACAGGGGAACCTGCTGTCAATGAATCTATCCTGTTCATGCCAAGTCTATTCAAGTCAAGTCTATTCGTTGTTCAGTCAAAGTGTGTTTTCAAGTCAAGTATTAGTTTTGTTTAGATTATAGTTATGTCTCTGTAAACAAAATTGCATGAGTTCTACTATGCTCATCTTCAGTGAACTAAATTGTTGCATTATGGCCATTGTTAACTATATGAAATATTCTGCCTGCATGTCTTTGTGATCATTCTAAATGTATTTTATTAAATAGAATCAAACTGATGAAAAAGCACTCTAAATGTGCACACTCCTAGATCTAGACTTCACACACTCTGAGGTACGTTTTGCAAAACTACTAGATAGTTGAAATCTCACATCATTAAAACAACAATTGTGATGTATATCTTCTGTGATGTACACTGTGCAGTGAGATTACGTGTGAAAATCTATACAAGATTAACCACGATAATTTGCATACATAGTTTTGCATGCATTCTAAACATTAAGGTTTTTTAAAGAGTTAATAACAAAAATTTCAAGTCAGAGCCTCAATTATCTTCCAGTCTAGAGTTTGAATCTTCAGTCCTTCAGAGAAAACTGCTCCTGAATCCTGCAGATCATTGTTACTCAGGTCAGCTCTTTCAGGACAGGATTTGAGATTATGGAAACTGAAGACAAACTCCCACAAGACTGTACAGTGATTATTACATGTGGAAAATCTGAACAAGATGAACACAGTAGTTACATGCAGAGTGTAGACTCAACACTGGGATTTTTAATGAATAAATAATGAAGTTTTTTCAAACTCACCTTAGTATCTCCAGTTTAGAAATTGGACTATGAGTCCATCAGAAAACCTTCACTCCTGAATCCTGCAAATCATTGTTACTCAGGTCAGCTCTTTCAGAACAGAGTTTGAGGATTGTAAAACTGAGACAAACTCCCACAAGACTGTACGAGTGAGATTACATGTGGAAAATCCTAAATAATATGAATACAGTAATTACAAGCAAAATTAATTTTAATATTTGGATTTTAAATAATAAATAAATAATGAAGTGTTTCAAGTCAAGCCTCAGTATCTCAGCTTAGAGTTTGGACTCTTCAGTCCATCCAAAAGAAGCTTCACTCCTGGATCCTGCAGGTCTCATTTATTTGCTCAGGTCAGCTCTTTCAGGACAGAGTTTGAGATTGTAAGAACTGAAGACAAACTCCACAAGACTGTGCAGTGGATTACATGTGGAAAATCTATAGAATGAACACAGTAGTTGCATGCAAATTGAACTCAACATTGGGATTTTTAATGAATAAATAATGAGTAATATTTCAGAGCTCATGCCTTAGTATCTCAGTTTAGAGACTGGACTGTGAGTCCATCAGGCCTTCCTCCTGAATCCTGCAGATCATTGTTACTCAGGTCCATCTTTCAGGACAGAGTTTGATGATTATGAAGTTGAAGATAAACTTATAGAGGACAGAGCAGTGAAGTGACACCCACACAGCCCTGTGAAAGAAAAGAGAAAAATTGCATATTGATGTGATTATCAGGCTATATAGTTTACACTTTCAGTACATGTTTTGTACTGAATAACACTTTATAAAAGGAATACAATAATAATGCACTTCTAAATTATTTCAAAACTATTATATTTCATTGAATTATATATAAACTGTATTTTATTACATTTACTAGACTATTATATACAAGTGGGTAGGTTCCTCACTGATTGTCTCTGTATTGAACATGCTTAGAGTTGGATTTCCCCTTGAAAATTTGGAAATGAAGTCGATGTTTTACATAACTCAGGCATCCTAGGTGTATGGGATTTTTTTTTTTCTTTTCAGACAAAATTGCAGCGATACACAATCTCAATCATTTTAGTGGTAGGTGGTTCCAACCAAGGAGCCAATTGAGGGAAGTCTTATTACTAATAAGTTATGTGTTCTGAACTGTTAAAGCTACTTATGATAAATGCAATGAAAAGACCTGGAAGGGACTAGGACAATTGAATTTGATTGGATTTGTCTGAAGAAAAAGTCACATACATCAAGGCAAGTAAAACCTGCTAATTTTCATTTTTATAGTGAACAACTATGGTCACCCTTAAATACAACATATGTGATAGATAATGCTTTGTTGGCAATTTGTAACCATAGATTTACACTAGATTTTCTGTAGAGAAACAAACTTTAAGTACTATAATTGCTTTATGCTTTAATTAAGTGCTCCTTTGTTGGACACTGGTTGCATTCACATGTTAGTGTTCCTTTTGTCTATTTTACAAGTGCATTAAGTGCACATACATACATTGTTTTCCATTACAAATACGTGTAGAAACAGTACATTTGTACTGTATAGACTATATCCTGTCCATCTAAGACTGTTTTTAAAATAAACTTAAATACACATAACTTTTAAATAAACTGTTAAGCGTCATGAAGGTCTTATTTCATCTCATAAGGCAAGGCAAGGCAGGAAACAAGGCAAGTTTATTTTATATACTTTATTTCATATACACAATGGTAATTCAAAGTGCTTTACAAAGAAATAAAATAATTACAAGATTTAAATAACAATAAAGAAATTAAAATAAAATAAAAACACTGATTTAAGATAAATTGAATTAAAGCAAAAGAGATTGATTTAAAACAGTTTAAAATAAAAAACCGTAGCACAGTTCGGACGCAGCACAGTGCTCATTCTGTAAATGCACAACTAAACAGATGAGTTTTGAGTCTGGATTTAAAAGTGACTAATGTTTCGCACATCTGATCTTCAGGAAGCTGGTTCAGATCTGAGCAGCATAATAGTAACTCAGATTCTCCTTGTTTGGTGCTTGAACCTTTGGGTATTTCTAACTGACAGTCCTAATGATCACAGTGGTCTATTAGGTGTATAAATAGTGATCATATCTGCAATGTATTTAGGTCTAGTCCATTGAGTAGTTTATAAATGAGTAAAAGTGGCACAAAGTAAATTCTAGAAATGTCCTGGAAGCCAGTGTAAGGACCTGAGGACTGGTGTGATGTGCTCGATTACTCTGGTTGAGTCAGGATCACGCGGCAGCGTTCTGGATGAGCTGCAGCACTGTCTGAGTGGTCTTTTGGAAGGCCAGTGGGAGACCATTGCAATGATCCACCCTGCTGGTGATGAAGGCATGAATGATTTCTCCAGGTCTTGCCTGGGCACAGAAGCATCTTATTCTTGCAATATTTTTGGGTGATGAGTACGCTGATTTTAGTCACTGCTTTGACTTGACAGCTGAAACTAAGATTAGGTCTCTGGGAATCACACCAGATTCTTGACTTGCCTTTTGGTTGTTTATTATGAGTCAAGATATACATTCACCTTGTGAACTAAATACTATTTCTGATGCAATGACTACCAGTTTTCTCCTTGTTTAACTGAAGAAAATTTTGGCACATCAACTGTTTGATTTCATCAATGCATTGGCAGAGTGATTCAATGGGGCTGTAGTGTTTGGAGATAAAGCTAGAAGTACGCAAATCTGTGTGTAAATCAGCATAGCTGTGATAAGCAATTTGATTCTTTCTCATTTAGTGACAGTGCAGGGCATATACAGGCTAAACAAGGCGGGCGCAGAAAGAGCCTTGTGGGACTCCATGTCATGGGCGTCCACTTAGACCTATATCTCCTATACTCACATAATAACCCCTCCCCTCTAAATATGACCTGGGCCAGTTTTAGGCCATTCCAGAAAGCCCGACCCAGTTTCCAGTCTGTCTAGAAGAATGTTATGATCGACAGTATCAGCGCAGCACTAAGATCTGATAGTACCAGCACTGATATTTTGCAGAATCGAGTTTGGCCGAATATCGTTTATTATCTTAACTAACGGCTGTCTCTGTGCTGTGGTGCGGTCTGAAACCAGATTGAAGTATCAGATAACCATTTGAGTTCAAGTAGCTGTTCAGCCAGTTCAGAACTACCTTTTCAATGATCTTGCCTATGGCCGGAAAGATTTGATATGGTCTATAGTTACTCAATATACTGTTATCAAGATTTCTCTTTTTCAGGAGGGGCTTAACAACGCAGTTTTCAGGGCGTTTGGAAAGAGTCCCAGAAAGAAAGTGATGTGTTCACCACTTCTAAGATGTCAGCTTTAAACAGTCAAACACGCTTTTAAGAAAGGATGTGGGAAGTGTGTCAAGACAGCAGGTTGAGGATTTTAGGTGCTGTACTACTTCCTCCCAGTTTTGCTATCAATTTGCTTCAGAACACACATAGTAGCTCCTTTTTGAGATTGTAGTTGAATCAGCATATCTCATCATCTGATGTTTTGGTAACTACAATGTTTTCGTCTTCTCAGAAAGAATGAGGCAAACTCATTTACCATTTGCTGTCAGAAAGCATTTCACTGGGAATCCTGACTTGGGGGTTTGTCAGGTCTCTCAACCGTAGCAAAAGAGTGCGGGGTGTTGTTCAGGAAGGTTACTATTTGCAAGGTTTGAAAAAGCGTCTGTCGTGCTGTGGCTAATTCCACATTAAAGCATACCAGGCTGTCTTTATAGATGCTATAGTGATTTCAAGTTTTGTCTTCACGCCCACGTCCACGCTCAGCCTTTCTGCATTGCCTTTTCATGATCTGCACTGCTGTTAGTTTTCTCCGCATGACTTTGCTCTGCCAGTCTTCTTACTGACTTTCACAGGTGCAATGTCATCCACGGCATTTTCTTAGCACTGATCAAAGGACTCTAGGAGAAGATCAGCATGATCGGCAGAAATGCTTGGCATTGAAGAGCAGCCTTCTCAAATAGCACACTTGTATTTCTCATTAGTACATCTCTTTCTGGCTTAGTGACAGATCTAGATTCAGTAGTATGAGATAATATATCAAAGAAAATAGAAGTGATCAGACAGTGCTACATCGCCATTAACAATGGAATGAAAGCTGTAAGCATACAATGAGTAAATCTAGTATGCCCATGGTGATATGTGAGTCCATGCACATGAATCAGCTCAAAGTGTTTAAATGATTTACAAATTCTTTTGTAGTTTAGTTCTGCATTTCTATGAATATTAAAATCCTGCAATCACAAAACAGTCAAATTCTAGACAAATCATTTGATAACAATTCTGTGAACTCTTCAACAAGGCTGGAGAATATTTTGGAGGCCTGTAAAAAATAATGATAAACCAGGATCTCATTGGAGCACCTTTCAACACTATCCTATAGATATTCAAATGAAGTACTGCCAAATGACACTTGTCTGCACTGAAGACATCTTTAAAGAGGCAATGGCTTACCCCTCTCTTATCCAGCTCTGCAAACATTCATATAAGTGAGTTACTGGGAGGGGCTGTTTCATTGAGCACTTCTGTTGCACTGCAAGCTTTGCTTCAAGCCATGTTTCATTTAAACATAAAATCCAGATTATTTGTAATTATTAAATCATTGATCACAAATGATTTGTTTTTTAGTATTCAGACATTTTAATAGCTGGCTTGATGGTAGTACTTTTTTTGCTTTTCTATAGAAGTCTGAGTTTGTTGTCTAATGAGCATGATTAGATTTATTGGCTATGCGCCTTGAAAGGCCTTAGACTTTCTATCCTGTAATAGGAAGGCAAGGGATAGTAGAGACACACTGGGTTCCGCTTGTTTCTAAACATCCTGAAAGTTTTTGCTGTAGTTGCGGGGACCCGAAACACATCACTGAGAGCTGTTATCAGTTGTTTTGCTTCACCAGCTGCAGATGGAGGAGGATGGCCTGAGCGTTGTCATGTGACCCGACTCTGTGGAGGAGAGCGAGCTAGGCCCACTTGCGGCCTTGGGGCCAGTGGTGCCACTTCGTTTGTAGTTGATAACTGGGGCTGCTTGGCAAAGGGAGTGGGAGAGTCTGGTTTTAGCCACCCAGTTCCTCCATTTGTGAAGCTGAGAAGTGGCGTGCTTGAGAGGGATAATGTCTCTGGTAAACAGAGCATTGGTGTTTCGGTGGCAGAATTATGCTGTCCTGCTTCCTGGCTGATTACAGAGAGTGGTCAACCGGCTCTGAGTCCTGGAGCCGTTGTTGTCGTCGGCGTAATGTGATGAATGCGAGCAGGGCTCAACCGTGATAAGTGTCCACAAACAGTACTTGTTGTGGCTCTGTAGTGTTTCAGTGTCCTTGGGATGTGTCGACCAGATGATGACTCTGAGGCTGATGCTGAAGTCCTGTAAATCATCATGCTGTCAGGTGTGTGTACCATTCATGTTGAGTGGACTGGCACACTCTGCTGTGGATAGTGGAGTGAAAGAAGAATAGATGTTGTCCTTCTTTGCTCTAGCACAAGTTTGTTTGGGTGAAGGCCATCCAGTTTAAACAGTTGTCTGTAATCCCCAGAATATATTGAAGTTATCGATGAGGATTGACTCATTTTTGACTGCAGGTTCTTTGTAGTAAGTATTCAGTCAAGCAACCGTGAAAACATGTTTGTTCCCACTTGTTTCAGAATTGGTCCGCATGATGGCAGACTGGACTTCAGCTCTTTGAAGTGTTTGATAGGATTCACTGAAGTCCCTCTTCAGGAGTTCTGATTGCTCCTTCTGGATGTCAGTTCACCCACATGGATGATGACTCGTTTTGCAGTCTTATTGCTTCATTAGAGCGTTCTGAAGTTGCATTGTTTACACATCAGAGGCGGTCGCGAGGAAAGCTGGCATGTGGTTGTCGTTCTGCTCCTGGCGTTTCTGATAATGGAGTCTCCGACTATCAGAGTTCTGGGCTGGCTGCTCCTGGCGATCCTGAGCGCCGCTGTCTGCTCGACCTTGAGTGCCTGTTTGCAGCGGTGGCCCAGCACTGGCTGATATGACTCCTGCTCCAGTCACTTTGAGTTCCTCACCCAAATTAGATTTAAAGATTCAAATCTGATATAAAAACTGTACAGGGGGTAGTAAAATACCAGTTTTCAAGCCTTCTCATGGCCATGTCAGGGTCCAGATGATGCCACAGCGTATGAGATCACTAAACAGTCCTGATGTCTCACGAGTGCCTTTGGGTCGCTCCCCTGCTCTTGCCACTGATTGTGTGTTGATCAGCTTTAGCTTGATTCACTACATTCTGTCGAGATTGACTAGATTCACAGACTCACCGGCTGTGGGCTGGGGGTCCGTGATGATCTACTGTGTGATCCTGCTTGTTTTGGAAGTCCAGCAAAAGTAACTTCGTTTCAGAGCCACAATCCTTTGGCAGTCTGTGGCAGTTGTGCAGCAGTAGATTCCAGAAGAGGCATTTCTTTCTTGTTTGTTGAAGATAGGAAGCTGTGTTTTCGTCTCGAATGGCTTTGCTATTGTGGGGAGGCAGATAATCTAGTTCTTACGTAGTAACTATTATTGCAATCCCGAAAGTTTTTGCCAAATATGTATTTGTTGAGCACTGTACTATATACTGAGATTAAAACTTAGTAAATCAGAAAAAAGTAGATAAAAGTAGATAAAAAAGAAATAAGCGGGCAATGCTTAAGAGCGTCGAACAGTATAAACCGGGCTTAAAAAGCATAAGTGAAAGCAGTATTACAAAATTCTGTTTTGTTTTTGACTAGATAAAATAACATGATACAATCATACTGAAATATCTGCTACCTATAACAATGAAACACCTATTTATTAACATGTTTAGACATATTAAGTTTCAAGCGTGTGTGATTATCAAACCTCAGTATGTTTAGCGGCAGTGTGAACTCTTGATCCATCAGAGAAGCAGCTTCACTCCTGAATCCTGCAGGTGATTGCTGCTCAGGTTCAACTCTGTCAGATGGTTTGATGATTGTAGGCAGAGGACAGAGTTTCACAGCATGTTTCATCAAAACCACAGCTTCCAGATCTGCCAAAACAGAATGTTTTAACCTGATTATCTACTGATGTTTCAGTTTTTTTCTGCAATAACTATTTTCTCTTCATAATCGAGGACTTCACTTCACATTTACATTTCATTGTTTAGTAGCGTAGAACAAATCATTTAATTAAGCAGCAGTCAGTGAAATACTCCCAGAGCTTTCTGCAGCATCTCACAGCTGGAATGCAGGTCTACTTGTAGTCTACTGGTTTAGTGCTGAACCTCTTTGGGTTGAACTCATCTGCTTTTCTCTGACATCAGTAGTATGTAAGTCCCAACACTGTGCACATTGAAGATAGAGATCTCTTCCTGGATGTTCATTTGAACTGAGGTAACTCTGGATTTCCTCATATAATGAATTATCCTTGAGCTCAAGTAAGCAGTGAACAGGTTGACTGAAGTTTCATCTGAGATGTCCTGTTGTTGTAATTCTTTAATATGTGCACTTAGATTTGATGCTCTCTGTAGATGTCTTCAGTGTGTGTGAGGCAGGCCTTTGAGCAGATTTTGACTGGATTCCAGTGAAATTCCATCAGAAACCCAGGAACAGGTCCAGATGCCTCTCTTACTCTGCATTGCTTTTCAATGGCTCTCTATTTAAGTCATGCCATTTGACCTTTCTAAAGGAAATGTAAGATTTTGTATGACTATAGTTTGTGAATCATCAAAACTTCAGCTCTTGCTTGTTTTTCCAGGTAACAGATGAACACATGCACTGCGCGAGGAACTCACTTGGCAGCTCAGATGCAAGCCAGAGACCTTTGTCTTATAAAGTCCAACTTCCTTCTTAAAGATCTGGCTGATCATTCCTGTAGACTCAGCCTCTTTACTCACATCAATACCACATGCTTTCAGATCTTTCTCTCATAGAACGCAATGTTTCCTCTTCGGCTGTTCAACTAGCTTGGCTAACTAGAGAATCATCTTTCTATTTAAAGTAAGTGCTCTGAACATTCTCCTTCTTGTTGTTTGCCATGTTCTGACACTTCATATTCATCTGTATCCTCAGGAAGTGAATGTACATTTCAGTGAGTGTTGTGCTGATGTTCTCTTCATTGTTCTCAGTGAGAACCTCCTGAAGTACTGTGGCTGTGATCCAGCAGAACACAGAATGTGGCACATGATGTGTAGAGACTACAGGACGTCTTAATGTGAGATGATTCTGGAGGACAGACTCTCATCTGTGAATTTCTCTGAAGTCTCCTCTTTTTGTGAGTCAGTGAATCCTTGCACTTCTGTGAACAATCCTACATACTGAGGAGGATCTGATCCAGCTGCTGCTGAGTCGTGATGTGACCAGACAAGGCTGATGGAAGCAGTTTACCTTTGACCAGACTTATAAGGCACATCTGCAGATGATCTTTCCTCAACAGTATTCAATGCATCACTTTCAAAATCAAGGCAGTCGACTCTCATCAAGTCCATCAAATATAAACACAAGTTTATATTCTGTATATAACTTTGATTTCTCTAGGTACATCAGATTCAGGATTAAATTTCATGAAACTCATGAGACTGACCTCTCTCTCTTTAATCCATTGATCTCTACAGATGGAAGCAGGGAACACTGATCTATATCTGATTAGATTCTCCCTTGACCCAGTCCAGGATGGACTTGTGCACAGACACAGTTTTCCAATACCAGCGACTCCTTTAGTCAACGCAATCTTTAACTCATTGTTTTTCCCTTAGTTCAGTAAATATATCATTGCATTTTGATTGGTTGTCCTGTGTTTTTGTTCTTGAAAGCATCATCAATCTTGGAATCTCAGCCTGGTTACATCTTTGCCTCTCCTCTGTGATAGGAACAGATCTGTGTAAACAGCTTTCAGATCTGTATCCAGTTTCTTTGTTGCCACTCGAAATGTATTTTGCCTTCATCTTCATGTATTGCTTTTGTGAGTTTTCCAAGACATTTGCAGCTCTACAATAAAAAAGAGACAAAAAACCTAAACAAATTTATCACATTTTCCTTATCAGCATAACAGTTATTATTGTAAGTAACTGATTCAGACAGTTAAATTCATTTTTAGCAATTTTCCAGTTTACAATATCACGAATGTCTATGCTCTTTCCAGATCACTTATTGATTGAGATCTTTATGCCATGAGATCAGTCTCCTCAAGGCTTGATGAATGGTTTCCACATGATCTAGCACATCAAACAGAATGTATGTTTAAACACTTTAAATAACCTTAGCATACATGACAGTAATCATGTCTCGTTGATACTGAATCTATTTTTGTGACAGTACTGCTTTTGGTTAGCAACTTTAATTGAATTCAAACCATTATAAGATGTTTAGCAAGGCTTTCAGACCATTGTAGGCTGGGTATCACACAGGGACACTTCTTATATCTGCCTGCAAATCTGCCTCTGATGTGATCCTCTTATTTCCATTCACAGGCTGTGATATGATATATGTGGATTATATGTGATGATATGTTGTGAATTACCTCTAACAGGACAGATGTCTTCATATTGTCCTCAGTCTGAGCTGGGAGAGAAAGAGAGGAATCACTCATAGGAAACATTTATCTCAGAAACATATCAGTAGGACAAAGGGTCAAACCTTCACACTGTTAAATATTTAATAATGTACAGTCACAGTAAATTAAATGTTACCTTGCTTGTATTCATTCTGCAACTATTCCTTGAATCGGCTGGTTTATCTTTCTGGGGCGTCTACCATGACCTTCCACGAAAGCCATCTGGTCAAACACATCACCATCTTATCTACTGTGTCAAGTCTATCTGCATTTCAGATTCAGACTTTGATATACACTTTTGATAAAGTGCTAAATGCCAATGAAATTTCTTCAGTTCATCTTCTACCAGCTCCATCAGTTGGTCCAGAGCAGCTTTTAACAGAGCGCCATCGTCCTTCACCAACTCACGACTGCAGATTAAGAAAAGAAAGAAACTAGGAAGTGAGCTCAAAATGTGACATTTAAAACTACGGTAAAGCCTTTACAATTTTTTTATATTTCACCACATAAATATGACCCAAAACATAACATTTCTCTGAAACGTAGACAAAGAAATCTACAAAAGAAATTGAGATAAAATATTGATTATTGCATATCTATTTTGCTGCAAAAGTATGTAATTTTTATTTTCAGTATCTGATGTGTCATATTTTCCCTACATCTTATTTCATCTTGTGAGACTCAGCTCGTTCCTCATTACGTAACCACTTCAGCTCCTGTGATATTTGGTGGGTTTCCTCAATTGAACTGCTTGTTTCAGCTCCTTCCTCTTTCTTTAACACGTTCTTTGTTGTCTTGCTGCTTATGGCCCACTTTCTCTTGAGGCTGATTTTGGACAGGTGTCAGGAGATCTCTTGTTCTTTCATGGTGAGTGTCTGATGAGCATTTAAAATTTGCTGAGCAGTTTAGGACAAGAGTGTCATTTTAGGACAAATGGTTTTGTTGGCTTTGCATTTTTGCAACAGCATTTAGAGAATATTACAATATAATATTGTCTGTTTTTATTCTCCCAGGACAGCCACACACGGCCTCCTAAGGCCAAAGGGTATTTCCTTAGTTTATATGCTGCTTTGTACTGTTTTCATTTTTTCAGTAATAAAACTGTCCAGAGGCGTCATATAGGCCTAATAATTTTAGCAAGGACCGTTAAAGACAGACATTCACAGTCAAAACCTAAAATGAATTTCTACAAAATGTATTAGATTATCTATATATTAAATCATCTGTTTTTGATATTTAAAAAAATACATGGACAGGTTTGGGAGATATTGTCCCACTAAGCCAGCAGAGGGCCCTGACCTCTGGGTGATCTGCATTCCTCCCTCTTAAACCAACTTCCTGTCCCAGGACTATAAATACTGCAGCAAGCCACTCCAACTGCAAGGTTGCATTGTTTCACCTGTTTCTTTGTTAGATTACTTGTTGGATTATTGTTTCTAGTTTCCCTCGTTTTGACCCTGCCTGTCTTCGTTGTTCGATTGTTTGCTGCCTGACCTGACCCATACCGCCCTGTTTCTGGATTTTGTGTTTGAATCGTCTGCAAGTACATCTGTTTGCCCTGTTTGACGCCTGCCTTTCCTGACCATGCCTTCATTTAATAAAAGCCTGCACATGGATATCCTGCGCCTCAGACCGCTCATTAGTGACAGATATCTTGTGGGCTTTCTTGTAATTTTACAAAGCACAAACCAGAAAGCAGCAATGTCTGCAGGATGGTGGAAGGTTTGACATTCACAAAAAACAAAATATAAGTTTTTATTTCAATTGTAGTTAGTCTCTTTTTTATTTGAGGTGAATATAAAAAAAAACGATATCGATTACTTATTTAGGTTATTAAAAGGGTGGAAAGATGCTTATTTAATTTATTATCACAAGCAAGGTTTCAGTCCACTAAGACAAAAGCAGGGAAAATTGCTCTCTGTATCTGTCAGTCACTAAAAGTTATTTTGTGACAACAGACTGAGGTCTTGCTTGGGCTCTGATTTGCTCTGATTAGCTCTGATTAGAGAAAATGCTAATTTTGAGTGTTTTATTGCATCAGATCCACTCCCCCGTCACACTGGTATTAACAAGCGTCTGGTGCAACCACTCTGAGTAAATTAGCTGTTTAATTATTATTTGGGGGAATCAGCCTTCCAGCCTTAAGAAACTAAGATGCACGTATCTACTGAGATCCAAGGAGCTTTAGTCAAACCACAGGTCTAGCACAAGACATGTAAGGTTGCAGACATTCTCAAATTCTCAGGACAGCAGCTGGGCTGTTTGCTCACTTCCATGGGTTTATAAGACGAGCAGTCATGAGATGTAGGAGAGACCAAAAGGAAGAAGACTACTGAGCAGAGGCCTTTTGAGGACTGTGAAAGGTCACACAAGAGCCAATGATGTCTTGAATTTTTAGCAGGAGAGTTTTATAACTTTGTCTCTAAGCATGGTCTTCTTTTTGCATTGTTTTATGGTGCTCAAATCTTCTGCACCTTCTACCTTATTTTGTTTATCCTCAGGTTAGGTAAAGTAAGTCGAGTCTGTCCTATCTCTCATAAGTATTTAATCATACTCACAAGACGGGTCACTGAAGACTTCTCTGTGGTCTGTTCTAACCACTCAGGTCTAAAAATCAGAGTCTGTCTGGCATCCAGAGTGCATATATATCATACTTAATGTTTTTTCTCAATAAACTACTTTTACACATGATGCTGTGGTGGTCTTTCTTTCTACTATTCAATAAAGTGAATACAATACCCTGTGTACTGTGTATCTTATTAATACTCATCAAATAAAAGAATACAATATTCTGTGTAGTCTCTTCTTCTTGATAAATCAAACAAGACAAAATGACAGACTTACAAAATTGAGAAAACATCCTGTTTCCTTATATATATATATATATATATATATATATATATATATATATATATATATATATATATATATATATATGTGTGTATGTTATTCATATTTTACATTTTACTGGCATTAAAGTGAATCCTGTTTTGTTCATATTTGATAATGTTTCTTATGAGTGTTTCATAATTAAGACAGTATTTAATCTTTGCCTTACATGAATAAGGAAGTGTCTTTCTGCTCCACAGCTGAAGACTTGCTTTGATCAAAATATTCAGTTCTAGACAACTTCTTAAAATGTCTTTGTTTTCTATTTATGTTCATGTATGTCCCCGCATAAACATTAAAAATCAGGATTAGAGTTAATACGGTTACAGTTTTTCGATCAGAAAACGATCAGGTGTAAACGTCACATGTAAAAGTACAAGGTGCATAACATCAAAGCATCGCGAGATCGACTGACGGGTCTAAAGTTCTCTTTACTTTCGCTCTCATGAGTACTTTGATGTGTACTTTGAACGGGCTGGTCATTCAACGAACACACACCTAAGCACTTTATTTTTCAACGCGGGAATTAAATACGAGGACGTCCCCACTTCTAATGTGTTAAACTTCCGTTTCACGAGCAGCTAGTGGGAAACAAACACAGACCACTGTATCTGTGTCCCCAAACTGAAGCCGCGTGAAGCTCAAGCCACGCCTCCTCGGGATTTCCTCAAGTGTTCTAGATTACCGCTCCTGTCGCATAGCAACGGAGAGCTGACGTCCTACAGGATAGGAGGAGCCAGAGTTGATCACTTTCACTTTCACTTTCATGTTTCACGTCACAATGGAGTCGGTCTCGAGACTGGTTTAATCCCTCGGATGACAACTTTAATGCAGAGTATCGGTTTGGATCTTGCTTGAATGCAATGATCCATTAAAAAAAACTATAAAACATACAATACACACAGTAGATCAAATGCTGAATAATATCTAAGGCCTTTTCTCTTATCAAATATAAAGTACTAGATTTTCTTCAGTTTTGTTCTCTGAGTCATTGTTGTCGATTAAACCCAACATTATATGAAGTATAAATATAAGTTAAATTTAACAACCCTGAACATAATTCAGAAATAAAATGCAACATACACAGTGGTGCAGCATTAATATTGATACAAAACCATCCAAATTCTTTTCAGAACAATACTGTAGGCCTATACCTTCACTTTAAGTAGTAGTATTAGCATACACAATACAATACTTTAATTATAGAAAATAAACATTCTGTAATCATTTACTTACTCTCATGTTTTCATTTTTGGTTGAAGTCTCCCTGCAGCTAAGATTTTAAATGTGACAAGTACTTTTTTCCCCAATGTGGTATTAGTAGTTACTAAAAAGTAGTTTACTGTAAAAGTATCCCAGTATTTCTTGTTCTAATTAGTTTTTCATAGCTATTCATTTCTCTTTTCCGTCTTTTCTGCATCAGACAGAGTCTGTACTGAATGTGCCGGAACTGGTTTAATGGTTTTGGGCTGAGCAGAGAGATCCTACAGGGCTCCTGGATCTTCTGAGAAGAGAATGGGTTTCACAATCCAGACCCTGGTGTTTCTCTCCTGTCTGGACACTGGTTTTTATCATACAGAGGGTCTCCATGCCTCTTCTACTGTCCACTGCATTGTCCTCCGAGTCTCTGAGAAGACTTTCCACTCTTTTTCAGAGAAGGGTTAATAAATAATCTATTCTCTCTCTGTCTCTGGAGTTTAATGTCTCTGAGCAGCTCCACCAGCATCCGCTCACTCCCTCACCTGTCCCAGGACACCTGCAAATCTAAGCAAGCAACAACAGAACAACGAATTTCAGCAAAAAATTGTCTATTAACTTTCTTACATTGTTTTTTAATTTCTCCCCAGCCAGAATAATCCTAAAACAAGAGCAAATGGAAACATGTATGAAAAATATAGCAACCCACGACCCAAGATGAGCAGAAGAAAATGGATAGATAAAGCATTTTTTCTATCCAAGAAGTTTGGAGCATGTTTTTTTATTCAAGTGTTTCTATCAGATATACAAATCTGCACATTTTGGCATCTACGTCCAGTGTTTTTATGCAAAATATATATAGTTTTTATGCTCATAAAAATAGGTTGATGGAAACAGCTAATGGAGGTAGCATGGCAGTAAATATAAAAGCTCATCCAGATTTGAGCCGATGTGTAGGGGATGTCCTTCAGAAAAAATTCTGAAATACAACCTACTTGCTTCGTCACAAAGAAATAAGATCACCTAAAAACTGAATTTATAATCTAAATCAGAAGCCTTAACTCAATGCTCTCATGAAGGTGCATACGGCCGTTGCTGGAAGCCGGTATTTTAGGTTATAATTTTAAAGATAAACTGACACCACACTGAGGGTTGTGCTGATTGACGATGTAGGATTATACCTTGATTATGATAATTATGAATTATCATTTGAATTAGCTCTTAATTCAAGTTTGGGAATTGAATCTTAAAAGATTCACGTTAGTATGCAATTCAAATATACCTTTAAATCACCTAATACGTCCAGCGCTTTAGGGTAATTTAAATGTATGTTACCAATATGAATTTACTCTGTGATCAGCAAAATAAATCAATTGGACTTTACTCATTTATCTGATTTTAGCTTTACCTCGAGCAGGTAGCAACGGATCTGGGCATGAGTTTGACTTTTCAATCACATAACACACAAGCGAAAAATTCGTAATAACGGGAAACTAAATTTATTAATCAATACCTACTAATTGATAAGACTACACTGAGAAGACTAAGCATACACACACACATACATTTCTTACACACATTCATGGTTGGAAGGGAAAATGGATAATTGTCTGTCCAAAGTCTGTTAGCTAGTTCTGAGATCGCACTAAGAGCACCAACAAAGCAAAGTTAGGGTTTAACTTTGCTTATATGTGTCTCTTGCCCGATTCAGTAGAGAGATGAAAAGGTAGTTTTACCACTCGGCTTGTCTGGGGAAATCCTGGCTTGCTGATTGGTCAGGCTCGTCCGTGGGATGACGCGTCGGGCTTTCCCGGCCGTTCGAATGGAGTTTCTCTAGCTCGGTGGTTCGCTTTGGATGAACCGAGTTGGTTACAGAAAGGGCAGTGAGTGTCCGTTGAGTGATGTAACGGAACCGACCGAGTCAAGGGTATCGGTCGTTCTCGTTCAGAGTCTTCTAACTTCTCCAAGTTCGAAGTTTCTCCATTTCCTTGGCAATTCCTGCAGCGACCGAATTCCCCTGCAACTCCTGGTGGTTCGAAAACTCTCTCGACTCGACTCAGAGCTCCATGTTCCTGTGTTTTGAGGTGCAAGTTTTAGGCCGTGCCTGGCCAGTTGTCCAATCCGAGTCGAAGGCGCGTGTCCACGCCTGCTTTTGACCTGGTTTAGTGCATATTTTATCCCAGTTAGAACTGACATTCTGCACTTCTGTTTCTTATCAAAGGTTTATAAGTAGAATACACTGTTGTGCATTGAACAAACACACATATTCATTCACCACGATATTGGAAACATCATCAGCTTTAATTTGATATCAAACATGCATTATCTAGCACTTATGGAAGCAGCTCTCTGTTAGAAATTGTTCAAAGATTACACAGCGGTTTCTACATACATCCCAAAACATTTATTAAATAGTCATTTGCAACTGAACCTATATTTGTTGGAAAAGAAAGCATTTAGATTGTTCATTTAGTAGTTTTGACGTGTGTCCTGGCAGTTCCTTTGTTAGGAAAAGGAAAAGGCGCTTTTAAGGAATGTGTGTTGGGACAGAGCAAACCTCCTGGGGTTGAGAGTGTAAGGCTCTTTCTGAACACACGTTGATTCACCGCGGGAGTCTCATCACCTTTTGACTTGGTGGCTTGGTAGAGCGGGTCCGGGTCAGTGCACAGAAGCAGGTTATCGTGCTGTCGACTAGATGTTGCGTTTCAATCATCCCAATCTTGCGGCGTGGGTACACTCGGATTGGCGAGCTCACTGCAGCGACAGTCTCTTGAAATAATTTGGCAGACTTTGCCTTTATGGTCCGGAGTCACGGAGGATGCGCGGTTTCACGACCTGGTTTTAGAGCGATTCCCCTTTTTTGGTTCGTGTCTGTTCATCAAGGCCTCACAACGATAATATCATATGTCGACTCTAAAACTACTCTTTACAGCATGTTGCTTAAGCAAAAACACTGGCGCTTATTCTTTATCATCATACAGAGAAAGTCACTCGAGGTGAAAGCAACAAGTTCATTGTTTACATACGCATCATCGACCAATCAGCTTATGCCAAGTCATTTAAAGCTGTGATTAAGTTATGGTAAGAACACATTAATCTGCACCTTCTAGAGTTTTGTGAAACAACTACACATTTAATTAATAGACCTTTTAGAAATGTATAAGATACTATTTCACTTTACTCCTGTGGGCCCACCACCTGCAGGAGGGACTGTAGGGGCCGGTGCTTTGTGGATTGGGCGGCAGCCAAAGGCGGGGACCTTGGCAACCCGGCCCCTGGACACAGAATCTGGTTTTACGGACATGGAATGTCACCTCTCTGGGGGGAAGGATGTGGAGTTGCTACGGGAGGTGGAGAGGTACCGGCTAGATATATTCGGCTCACCTCCATGTGCAGCTTGAGCTCTGAAACCCATCTCCTCGAAAGGAGCTGTACTCTTCACTACTCTAGTGTTGCCCGCAGTGAGAGGCAGTGGACTGGTGTGGGGCTTGCTCATAGCCCCCAGCTTAGCTGCCATGTGTTGGAGTTTACCTTGGTGGGTCGCCTCCCTGCACCTTCAGGTTGGGGGAAGGTCTCTCACTGTCATTTGTGCCTACGTGCCGAATGGCAATATAGAGTACCCGGCCTTCTTGGAGTCCTTGGAAGGGTGCTGGAAAGTGCTCTGACTGGGAACTGTCGTTCTGGACACCAGAAGTAAGGGCTGCCGTCAAGTGGAAGAAGGAGTCCTATCAGGCCTGGTTGGCTTGTGGAACTCTGTGGGGCAGCTGACAGGTAGCGGTGGGCCAAGCAGAACGAATGGCAGGAGTTCAGTGTGACCATGTAAAGGACTATCGGATGGCCTCAAAGAGGTTCTGGCAAACCGTCCAAACCTCAGAAAGTGGAAGCAGTGCCCTGCCAACTCTGTATACAGTGGGATATA
Source organism: Puntigrus tetrazona (assembly GCF_018831695.1). Lineage (NCBI taxonomy): Eukaryota > Metazoa > Chordata > Actinopteri > Cypriniformes > Cyprinidae > Puntigrus > Puntigrus tetrazona. Next base: position 22,900,367 of record NC_056702.1, on the reverse strand, counting down.
TCTGGGATTCTGCTAACCTCGACTGGGGACATTGTTGGGGTGGTGGAAGGAATACTTTAAGGGGGTGGAAGGATACTCCTCAATCCCTCCAACGTGTCTTCCACTGAGGAGCAGAGGCCTGGGACCCAGGGAGTACTCGACCTTCAACCTGGCTGAGGTCACTGAAGTTGTTAAAAGCTCCTCGGTGGCAGAGCACTGGGGCTATCGGACGAGATCCACCCGAGTACCTCAGGTCTCTGGATGTTTTGGGGCTGTCTTGGCTGACACACCTCTGCAGTATTGCGTGGAAGTGAGGACAGTACCTCTGGACTGGCAGACTGGGGGTGGTGGCTCTTCTTTTTAAGAAGGGGACTGGAGGGTGTGCTCCAACTATAGGGGATCACACTCCTCAGGCTCCCCGGAAAGTCTATGCCAGGGTACTGGAGAAGAGAATTCGTCCGATAGTCGAACCTCAGCTTCAAGAGGAACAATGTGGCTTTCGTCCTGGGCGTGGAACACTGGACCAACTCTATACCCTCTTCAGGATACTGGAGGTTCTTGGGAGTTGCCCAAGGCATTCGACCGAGTTCCTCGCGGTGTCCTGTTGGTTTTTGCATTGCCGGCAGTAAGATTTGTTCCTAGTGCATGTTGGACTCTGACAAGGCTGCCCTTTGTCACTGGTCTTGTTCATTATGTTTATGGACAAGACTTCTAGCTACAACCGGGGCCGGAAGGGGTTTGGTTTGGTGACCACGGGAAACTGCTTTTTGCGGATAATGTTGTCCTGTTGGCTGCATCTGGCCAGGACCTACAGTGTGCACTGAGGCGATTTGCAGCTGAGTGGAGCGGCTGGGAGGTGAATCGGCATCTCTAAGTCTCAGGCCATAGTTCTCAGTCAGACAAGGGTGGCTTGCCCCCTTCAGGTTGGTGGGGAGTTCCTGCCTCAGGTGGAGGAGATTCAGTATCTTGGGGTCTTGTTCACGAGTGAGGGAGGATGGAACAAGAGATCGACAGATTGGTGCAGCTTCTGCAATAATATGGTCGCTGTACCGGTCTGTCATGGTGAAGCTGACAGTTGAGGAGCTGAGCTGTAAGGCTAAGCTCTCGATTTACCGGTCAATCTTCGTTCCTCTCTCACCCATGGTCATGAGCTTTGGGTCATGACCGAACGGATGAGATCCTGGACACAAGTGGCCGAAATGAGTTTCCTCCGTAGGGTGGCTGGGTGCTCCATTAGAAACAGGGTGAGAGCTCGGTCACTCTGGAAAAGCTCGGAGTAGATCCGCTGCTCCTCCACATCGAGAGAGGCCAGCTGAGGTGGCTCGGCATTTGTTCGGATTACAGAGGGCTAAAAGGAGGTCAAGGAAATAAGGAGTAGACAGAAAGAATCTAAGGGGAGAGGTGTTCAAATCTATCAACAAAGTTCACATTTCTATTAAGATTTGTTTTCTGATTTGTTACATAGACTCTTTATATAATAAGTTTTAGTGGTTCTGTCAAATTAATTTCACGTCAGTGTTTGTTTACAAATTTGTTTACAGTGTTTGTGAAGCAATTCATTCAAATGACTCTGTTTCAAAAGCTTTGTTTCTTCTTCACTGCGTTTTCATTTATAAAATATAATTTTCATATCCGTTTCACGGTTGTATATATCTAATTCTTTAAATGCGATGCACTGACTTAAAATGTTGAAATGATTAAAGCCCACACCTTTCTCTTGAGAAGAATCACAGATGTGGAGTGCAGCACAGCCTTGTGACGTCCGTCACTGGAGCAAAATAAAAAGTCTTTTCACCCAAAACCACCGGATTTACTTTAGAACATAAATGTTAATAATATAAAGTATGTGATGACATAAAGGATGAACCACAGAGCAACCAAATGCCTAAAACTAATTATACAGATGAGCTTTATATCTAGTCTGTAAAGACTTTTATTTATTAAAAATACATTTTTAAATACAGCTTTACTGTCCTTACAATATTTTATTAAATGCTGTGATTAATGTCATATTTCATGTCAGTGTAACGAAGGCATTGAGGCAGAGCTAGAATCCTTGTGTGGTAGTTTATTAGATGCAAGAGGCAATAATCACAAATAGGCAGGCAAAGAGTCAGGATTACAAAGGCTGCAGTATGTCCTCAAATATCTGCCGATCTCTTGATTCAGGCGCAACACTTGGCCGTTTGATTGTGGATGGTACCTGAAGTGAGGCTGACATTTATGTTGAGTTGTTTACAAAAAGCTCTCCAAACTTGGGACGTAAACTATATCCTCTGGGATGCCGTATACTCGAAATACTTTATGGAAGAGAGCTTGAGCTGTTTCCATGGCAGTGGGAGTCCTTTTAAGGAATTAGTGAAGTTATTGGAAGGTGGCATTGAGGATGTGGACCCACTGCATAATGCATTGTCATAGACTGGGTTACATACTGTTACAGGGTAGTGAGAATAACGGATGAAGGGAGAATGGGTTGAGATTATCTATGTGAGTAAATGTTTACAAGTTGAACAATGTGTGTGTGTGTTTGTGTCTCTGTGTGTGTGGTGTGTGTGTGTGTGTGTGTGTGAGTGAGTGTGTGAGTGTCGTCAGTGTTTCCTGATGCAGCACATTTTCTCTTCTTGTGTGTGTGTGTTCTGTTGTGTCGGTGGATGTAGTTCACATATGTCATCTCATCCGCCCGCTATATATTCTGCTCCATCCACTTAAACAGGAAGTGATCTTTTTGACACTTTTATGAAACTTCTGCACTTATTTCAGTATGCACGTGCTGATATCCCTGCGACGAAATTCTGGCGCTTTTAATGTTAAAGGTGTCTCTAACAGTGCAGCAGACGCTGACATCCAGTCCATCCTCAGTAGATGTGAGATGTTTTGGAGGCTCTGATTTGTTTTACTTCTCTTTAGTATTAATGAGGTGCTTTTTTAAAGCAGTATTTATTTTAGAAAATAGTATTTATTTTTCTTTTAGCAACACTTAGTTTTTTTGTTGTGTTTGTGACTTTTATTAGATTTGTTTTGATTGTCACGTTGTGTATAAACTGGAACCAAAGGCAGAGGAGTACAATGAGGATTTATTAACAAACAGCAGAGAGATATAAACAGCAGGCTTGCAGAATGATATGTATGATCAACAGTCCTTATATGACTGGGGAAGCAGGCATTGAACACATAGCAAGCGAAGTCCATTCATGGGGTGCGGGTCACGTTCAGTAGTCCAGGAGTCCGTAGAACAACATGGTGTTGTGAATGGTAGACCTGACGCTGGAGGAATGACAAGTGTAGCTTATATAGGGTGGAGCCGATTGAGATCAGGTGATGATGATTAGTATTAAGGCGAGTTTGATCTGGTAGTTAGTGTGACAGGTGAGTGTGGCTCTGGTAAACGCCTGACATTACCCCCTCCTCCAGGGGCGGCTTCTGACGCCCTTGTACAACGATCAAGTCTGAGGGAACAATAGGTTCAGGATGATTGTTGGAGTCTGGAGCGTGTTGGTGAGAAAAAGCATCTGCGGGAATATTTCTGGATCCAGGTCTATAAGTGATCTTGAAATTGAATCTGGTGAAGAACAGTGCCCATCGGGCCTGACGAGGATTCAGTCTCTTGGCTTCTCGAATGTATTGCAGATTCTTGTGATCTGTGATGGTGAATGGATGAACTGCTCCCTCCAACCAGTGTCTCCACTCCTCTAATGCCAACTTTATGGCTAGGAGTTCTCTGTTGCCGATGTCATAATTCTGCTCCACCGGAGAGAGTTTCTTAGAGAAGTAAGCACAGGGATGGAGAAGAGAGGACTCACCGACTGCTTGCGATAGCACCACTCCTACTCCCACGGTGGAGGCATCTGCCCTAACGACGATTGGTAACTCAGGATTGGGGTGATGTAACATGGGAGCAGTGCTGAAGATGTTCTTTAGATGGTGGAATGCTTCGTGGGCAGTGGGATTCCATAAAAGTTTCTTTAGTTTACCCGCAGGATGGAGGTTAGTGGAGCGGTGATATTGCTGTAGTCTTGAATGAGGCGACGATAGACGTTGAAGTTCTTTGATGCTAGTAGGTTGAGGCCAGTCCAGAATGGCATTGAGTTTCCCCGGATTCATCTGGACTCCTTCAGCACTGATGTTATACCCGAGGAACTGCACAGAGGGTTGATGGAATTCACACTTCTCCAACTTCAGATACAGCTGGTGATCTCTGAGCTTTTGTAGGACCTGCTGGGCGTGCTGGCGATGTTCGGCCTGGTTCCTGGAGTAGATAAGAACATCGTCAATATAAACCACCACAAATTGATGTAGGAACTCCCGGAACACCTCGTTCATAAAAGTCTGGAAGACGGAAGGACTTATGGACAAACCATAGGGCATAATGCAATATTCGTAGTGACCAGCAGGAGTGATAAAAGCAGTCTTCCACTCATCTCGACCTCTAATCCAAAGCGAGGTTATAAGCACTCCGCAGGTCCAGTTTTGTGAAGATAGTGGATCCTCGCAGTTCCTCCAGGGTGGCTGGGACCAGGAAGTGGATACGGCATAGGATAGTTGTACAATGTGGGAATTCAGCTGGCGATAATCAATACATGGACGAAGACCTCCATCCTTCTTACCCACGAAGAAGAAGCTGGAAGCAGCCGGTGAGGTAGATGGTCTTATGAATCCTTGATGTACTCCTCCATCGCCTGGCGCTCTGGGATGGACAAGGGATAGATCCTTCCTTTGGGTAGTTTAGTGTCGGGCAGCAGGTAGATGGCGCAGTCCCAAGACCTCAGGACTTTCGATCTGGGTGGAAGCGATGGCTACAGGAAAGGAAGACGTAGAGTCAATTTTGATTAAGCAGTTTTGGTGACAATACTCACTCCAGCGGAGGATATCGCATGGGGTTTCCAGAGAAGTGTTGGATGATGTTTTTGTAACCTTGGGGGCGTCCCAGGAGGATGTCGACGGTGGAGTCCTCCAGCACCAGAAATTGTAGTTCCTCATAGTGTAGCAATCCAACTTGAACGGTGATGGTGGGTGAACATAAGTAGATTTTACCACGCCCCAACGGTTTTCCTTGTACGGTGTTTAGTTTTAGCACTGGGGATTGACGTTGAGGTAGTAACTGGAGTTCCTTTTAACAACTCGCCGAGATAAAGTTCCCGATGAGCCAGAATCTACAAGAGCAGACACAGATAACGATAATTCAGAAGTATGCAAGGTTGCTGGTAGCAAAGACAGGGAAGTGTCAATACCAGCTGAAATAGTACTCACCACGGGGCGTGGAGGACGAATTGGGCAGTTGCGGATGACATGGTTGCGTTCACCACAATATAGGCGCAAACCCAGTGAAATTTGTCTTTCTGAAGTAGATAATCGATGTGTAGATAGTTGCATGGGTTCTGGTACTGGAGATTGAGCTGCCACCATAGCGGACTGAGGAGCGGGTGTGGAAGTAGAGCAGGCAGCTAGTCACTAGGAAATCCGAGTGGCTCATTGTAGAAGGTCCTCTAATCCAACTGTGTCATCATACACTACCAGTGCTGCTTGAATCTCCGGATCGAGACCATGACAATATGCTCCGATGAGCGCTGTTTCATTCCAGCCACTAGAATCCGGAACTGTAGTGTAAATTCATTGACCGAAGAAGAACCTTGTTGTAGTCAGCGGACTTGTTCAGTGATAGTTAGGGTGCCGGTAACTGTAGAAAACACTTCTTCAAAGTGGTTTGTGAATAATTCAAAGGATTGTATAATGGGGTTATTATTATTCCAGATGGCCTTTGCCCATTGAAGAGCTCGGCCGGTGAGTAATGAAATAAGAAAAGCTACCTTGGAATTTTCGGAAGCGAATTGCTGTGGTTGTATCTGAATATATAATTTTACTTGGAGGAACCCGCTACACTCAGCCGCCTCTCCAAAAAAGTGGATGGTAACGCCATGGGACTTCCTGAGGCAGATTGTGGGCGATGTTGTTGCTTGGAAGGCCTGGGTGATGGCATTTACCAGATCCATGAAAGGGGTTGGTGGTGCAGGTGAGTCAGATTCCATAACTGTAGTCGGTTATGTCTTCTGTCACGTTGTGTATAAACTGGAACCAAAGGCAGAGGAGTACAATGAGGATTTATTAACAAACAGCAGAGAGATTTGTAGTGCAGTCTCGTTGCTAGGTTTCGCTGTATTGTTTACCTCGTGTCACGTGATTATTGTCGTGAAGTGTCGTGCGAGTTTCGGACCTTTTGTTGTTGTAAATTGGGAGGCGTGCCCTGCTGAATTCAGTCACGCAATTCAGATCGTTTTAAAAGTAGTGTGCAGGCCTCATCGTGTGAAGACAGATGAGTGTAAAGACCAGCGACTCTACCTGTGCGACTCCATCGAGCAAAGACACCGGCTAAACACTCACGTATACCTATTATTTATTATTGTTTCTATTTGAGCTTTCCCTATTCCTCTTCCAATTCTTCCACTGTTGTGTCTCTGTTCCACACTACTCATACAATGTCTTTACACATCCCTACCCTCATTACCACTCGCACTTCCTGTATCCAGCGTCATCGGGGGCACAACTACAATAATATGCATACTATTCCCACATCGCTTACCACATCACACAATTTCTCCATTGGCCTTTGGAATTGTCAGTCTGCTGTAAAAAAGACTGACTTCATTACAGCCATCACAGAACATTCCAATCTAAGTATTTTAGCACTTACCGAAACCTGGATTAAACCAGAGGACACTATCACCCCAGCTGCCCTCTGCCAACCATACCTTTACTTATTCCCCCCGCACTTCTGGGAGGGGTGGAGGTACTGGTCTGCTCATATCAAAGAATTGAAAGCACAGCCTAATACAGACCCTCAATAAAAACTCCTCTTTTGAATCACACGCCATTACCATCACCCACCCTTTTAAAATTCACCTGATTGTTCTGTATCGCCCCCCAGGGCACCTCAGTAACTTCATTAATGACTTGGATGTGCTGCTCTCTGCTTTTCCAGAGGATGGCACTCCTCTGGTGCTGCTAGGAGATTTCAACATCCATGTTGATAAGAGTCTGGCCTGTGACTTCCTGTCACGTCCCTGGACTTTGTTTTTGTTTTTGTGTCGTGCCACGTGCTCTGTGTGCCCTGCCTTTAGTTCATGTTTATAGTCTATCGTCTTCAGCTGTGTCGTGTTAATTTAGTTAATTACCCTGTGTACTTAAGTCCTGTGTTTTCAGTTCCGTTTGTCTGATCTCGTCAGTATGTGCGTGTGATATTGTCCTGCCTGCCTGCCTGCCTGCCTGCCTGCCTGCCTGTATGTATCTTGTTTATTTCATCCCTGAGTGGATTAAAGCTGTTTATTTTCGTTTATACTAGTCGTGTGCTCTCCTGCCTATCACACCGTGACACTTCCACAGCCTATTGGCGTCTTTTGATCTCAGCCGTGTATCCCCAACTGCCCACGTACAAATCAGGTAATCAGTTGGACCTCATTTACACTCGCAACTGCTCTATTCATCATGCCCAGGTAACACCACTGCACACATCTGACCACTTCCTGATTACTTTCAACACCATCCTAACCTCCTCCGACATAATACCAAACCCTCCGCTGGTCACTTTTCGCCGTCATTTAAGCACACTCTCTTCAACCTGTCTTTCCTCTGCGGTGTCACTGTCACTCCCTTCTCCTAACCAGTTCTCTTTACTAGATGTTAACACTGCTACCAATATCCTCTGCTCCACGCTAACATCCTGCCTGGACTCTTTCTGTCCTCTAACAACCAAACCTGCCCAGCCAACTCCCTCTGCCCCCTGGTTATCTGATGTTCTCCGTGAACATCGCTCCAAACACAGAGCTGCGGAAAGAAAATGGCGTAAAACCAAAGATCCATCTGATCTCTGTTTTTATCAGTCTCTTCTCTCCTCATTCTCTACAAATGTCTACACGGCTAAACTGAACTATTACCAAACCAAGATTAACAACACCTCTGACTCACGGAGCCTCTTTAAAACATTCTCTGCTCTTCTCTGCCCACCAGTCCCCCCACCATCGTCATCCTTAACCTCAGATGATTTTGCTCGTTTTTTCATTAGCAAAACCACTACAAATCAACAACCAATTTCCTGCAGCTCCTCACCTTACACACACCAAACCACAGCACCCCAACACATTCTACACTTTCTCCCTCCTCTCTGAAACAGAGGTATCAAAATTCGTCCTTGCCACGAATGCTACAACCTGCCCTTTAGATCCCATCCCTACTAACATCTTTCAGGCTATCGCTCCCTCCGTCCTCCCTGCGCTCACCCACATTATCAACAACTCTTTTCACACTGGTACATTTCCCTCAGCTTTTAAGGAGGCTCGTGTTCCCCTCTCCTTAAAAAACCCACACTTGACCCTGCGCTTATTGAAAATTACAGACCTGTGTCTCTCCTCCCATTCATGGCTAAGACACTAGAGCGTATTGTTTTTAACCAACTCTCCTCCTATCTCTCACAAAACAATCTCCTGGACAGCAACCAATCAGGTTTCAAAAGCGGCCACTCTACAGAAACTGCACTTCTATCGGTCATTGAGGCACTGAGACGGTCAAGAGCACAATCAAAATCTTCAGTGCTTATCCTGTTGGACCTGTCTGCTGCTTTTGACACGGTAAACCATAACATACAGATGGGTGTCTCTGGAACAGTCCTTCGGTGGTTTGAGTCCTACCTCTCTGGTAGGTCTTTCAGGGTATCATGGAGGGGCGATGTCTCAGAGTCTCATCACCTCACTACTGGAGTGCCTCAGGGCTCAGTACTTGGGCCACTGCTTTTTTCCATCTACATGACATTACTGGGTTCTGTCATTCTGAAACATGGCTTCTCATATCACTGCTATGCTGACGACACTCAACTCCATCTCTCCTTTCAACCAGACGATCCCACGGTTTCTGCACGGATTTCTGCGTGTCTAAACGACATCTCAGTCTGGATGAAGGATCATCACCTGCAGTTAAACCTCACAAAAACAGAGCTCCTTGTTTTTCTCGGGCCGATCCCACCATACAGCACAACCTATCAATTCAGCTAGGCTCGGCTACTGTATCCTCGTCTAGGTCAGCTAGGAACCTTGGAGTGATCATTGACGACCAGCTAACTTTCACTGAGCACATTTCAAAAACTGCTCGATCTTGTAGGTTTGTGCTGTACAACATCAGGAAAATCAGACCGTACTTTTCAGAACACGCTACACAGATCCTCATACAGGCACTAGTCCTGAGTAGACTTGATTACTGCAACGCCCTCCTTGCTGGCCTCCCAGCCTCTACAACCCGACCTCTTCAGATGGTCCAGAATGCAGCGGCAAGGGTGGTCTTCAACGAACCAAGGAGGGCCCACTCCACGCCCCTCTTCATTAGTTTACACTGGCTTCCTATAAATGCCCGCATCAAATTCAAATCCCTGATGCTGGCCTACAGATTCCGCTCTCCTCATACTTACACTCACTAATAGAATCATATGTTCCCTCCAGGTGTTGTGAACAGTAGACCCGATGCTGGAGGAATGACTGAGTTTAGCTTATATAGGGTGGAGCTGATTGAGATCAGGTGACGATGATTAGTATTCAGGTGAGTTTGATCTGGTCGTTAGTGTGACGGGTGAGTGTAGCTCTGGTGAACGCCTGACATTAATATTCTGTTTTAATATAAAATAACTTGTTACCCCAATGCCTAAACATTTTTAGTTTAATCAACGTACAATTTTTAGTTACTTAATGATATTTTAAGGGACAACTGAAATAATTTAGTTGACTATCCAAAAAACTAGTCAGGTGTGTGACGAAGCACACCTGAAGTGTATCGAGCCTTGTCACCGCCGCCCGTTAAATACCCGGCGCGCCTCTCCTCGAGAGACCGGTCTCTTCCCTCGTGAAGGGCGTGTGAAAGATCTCGCCACGTTGCCAGAGAAGTGCGCTGTTGGACGATGTCCAGGCGATGACTGCACACGTGTACCGCTGACGGGCCAGGATGCCGGGCTGTTTATACCTTCTGACTGCAAACCGGAAGAAGCTCAGGACGAGCCGCGGAAAGAACTCGTCGCCCCTCATGCCCCGGACCAGAGAGGGGAGCTCGTCCGGCCGCTGGACTCCGCCCCTTACCTGGACCCTTCCCCCTGGAACACAACCTGACCTGCACTCCCCCTGCAGCATGACGAGGACACCAGTTCCCCCGTTTATCAGGACACTTCACCCTGGACACTTTATTTTGTGAATTTTTCTGTTAATAAAAAGCCTCTGAGGCCTTACACCATGCCCACTGTGTCTGTCGTTGCCTCCTCCTATACTTTTTTTAATCACTTGTGATAAATTAGCACTGTTTGTTAAATTAGATGTTGAACTTGACATAATTTGAATCTAAATGTATCATCATCATCACAGTTTGATGATATCCTTGTTGTAACTGCTGTTTTTATTTCCATTTTATTTCCATTTTAACTGTAATTTAGATGGCAGAACTAGATTTTTTTTTTATGAAAATATGATACGAAAGTTTCCACCTTCCCCAGCTCCACCTGTATAGATCTGCTACAGGTTATTTTATACGCTATTTGTGCAGCAGCAGTATGTCTTAAATACTCATAGCACTCTATTGCCATATGCACTGACAGTAGAAAGTTCCTGTACTTGCTTGCAACAGCATCAGCAGCATGCGTGGTCCTGGAGGACTTACTGGATATTCAGTCACTGTTGATAACTTTGAACAGCAGTTGGGTCCAGAGAGCAGACAGGTCATCCTTCACGGGCTGGTGGCTGGAAGGCTTTATTCTGCTATACTTCAGAGCAGGAGCGAAGATCTGAGCAACGCTGTGACTGCAATAGGGCGTACAGGTCAGTACTGCTGCAAATCATACAGCCCTGAAGATAAGCTTTACATTATAACTGATCTTTTGTGTACAGCTCTCAGCTTTTGTTCAATGATTAATTTTATGTAAATAAATGTGGATCATTTCTCAATTAAAGCATCATATGTCTTGAGAAGACTTGAATATAGTAATTACCTTCCATCAAATGGATAAGAGCAGCTGGGACATTTTACTAAAACCAAAGCGCAACCATTGCACTATAGTTTTAAAGACGTTCGTAAAAATGACTTGTTTTGTCACCACAGTTCCTGCACCCCATCATCAGTGTCTGTCAGCAGCTCTTCTGGCTCAATGGAGATAAACTGGCATGTTTCAGATATAGGAGACTACGATGATTTTGAAGTGACATGGTTTCCTCAAGACACACTTAATGTTTCATTCCACTCGGCGTATACTGGATGGACTTTATCCAGTATACTGGATGGACTTTATCCAGATGACTCTATAATATCAGCCATCGGACTGTCAGTGGAACAACAAACTGGCCTGTGACCTACAGCAGTTATGTTTACCACACCATCAGAACCTGTGAGTAGATCTTTACTTGGTTAATTTTGATATTAATTTAGTTACACAGACCCCCTCTGCATATAATAAAAATTAGATGCTTAATCTTGTCATTACACATCACTATAACTCTATTCTCCTATTTGATACTGTTCAGTGCTTTGGCACAATCTGTGTTGTTAAAAGCATTATATAAGAAAATATTAACTTAAAAACGTGTGGGTTTTGGGTTGTATTTGGCTCTTCAGTTCCAGACTATTTGGAACTGGCTTGATTCCATTTTTTTCAGAATCATTTTATTGAGTAAATTCCAAAATAGTAAGTCTTTAAGGGATTGTTCACCCAAAATAGAAACTTTTGTCATTAATTCTCATTAACCTTCATGTAATTCCAGACAAACTGTTGAATAAAAACTTTTCTTTTCTTTTTTTTGCACACTTTTTTGTTCTTGCTACGTTCTGGTAATGTAATGAACACAGTTTATTCCGGGGGCCCTGAAAAACCATTCTTTATGAAATTAATTTCACCCATAGTCTATGGGAGGTTTGAGTGTTGATAGGTATAAAATTGGGGCCAATTTTAGCTACATCTTTGCATGAATTGAAAGCATTTTCTCCTGGGTTTTGTAGAACACTAGCTGCTTCTGCTTTCTTTAAGTTCATAATAAACAATATTGCGGAAAAGTGTCTGTGACTTCTAGATTAAGGTTTTAGATATATAAACGTGACAACTAAATAACTTTTACCAAAGCAAATTACAAACAACTTGTCAAATAGCATTGGTTTAAGCATGAGGGGCAGTTAAAAGGCTTGTGCAAGAGGTGTATCTTTAGGATAAAGGTTTATGAAGGGTTGAAGGAATTGGACAATGATTTTGGGAATATTTTCTCACAAAAGTCTTCATATAGCTCCACATTCAACTCAAAGCATCCACTGTTTCCCCTGAGCTCCACCTCTGTCTCCTGCTCCTGGGCACCCCTGACTCGATTTCGACTCTAATGTTGTGGAATGCCGCAAACAAGGGTCCAGTATGCCACACATATACACTTGGACAAGATGCTCTGTCTCAGCGTTTTGACAAGCTGGAACCCTTTAGAAACTACACTATCTACATCATGGTGATGTCTGGAGACAAACAGAGTTCGACCACAAAACCAGTGTTATCACTATGATCGATAGTAAGTGACAGTAAATCCCAGACTTGCTCTTTCTCCTTGAAATCACCAACACTGAAAATGAACATCTGGCCACTTTGTTGCTCTACATAACTGCATAATGTGATCTCAGCATGGCAGCCATTATGAGGGTGACCCACTCCATGTAAAGTGGCGGTGTTGTTGGGAAGGAGCACTCAATGAGGATATTGCTTGTAACAGTCTTTAATATTCTGCAAAAGAGTAAATAATACAGAGAGGCAGGTAGGTAGGAAGACTGAAACCACATATATACTGTACATAGAGCAGAGACCGGGTGATTAAACAGAACAAACAGGACACACTTCCCACACTGATCACAGGTGAAAGGTTTCTCTTCAGTGTGACTTCTCACGTGATCTCTGAGGTGATCTCTTTTTGAGCAACTCTTCCCACAGTGATGGCACATGAAAGGCTTTTCCCTGATGTGAATTTTAACATAAGGTGATTTGTGCCTGCCAGGCCTTAAATATATAACGTAATTGACTAACTAACGAGACACAGCTGAAGACAATTATACAATTAATACGAAGGGAAGGTAGGGCACAGAGAGCACATGGCACGAGACAAAAACAATAACAAAGAGTCAGAGAGATGTGACAGTGAGAAAGCTCTTTGCTTTTTATCCATCGTGACATGTGTCTTGTGTGACATGTTGATAATGATAGGTGTTTATAATATTAATTTCCACTCACAAGGGGCAGGACTACTTTCTCATTACTAATAGATTTACATGCCTTTTTGCACCTCCTTTTCTTCACATATTCAATACTTTTTCCCTGTGTTATTCTACTGATTTTTTCTAACTTTTCTTAACTACAGAGTTAAATGTGTGTGGCACTGAAACAGTAAAGCCCCGCCCTTCTTTGATTTGATTGGTCATCTAAATTGACAAGCGCTGTCTGGAGTTTTTTTTTTTTTTATCACCCTAACAACAAACACATCATCATTTTTTTTTGTTAATTAGCAATGCGCAAATGTGTTTTTCTTCAAAACAAAGTGTGCTGCCCTTGCTATATGTACTGGATATAACGTGACAGACAGGTAAACCTTTCCCTAACATCAAGACTCTGAAGACATAAGCTCCTCGTCCACAGGTTTATTGACGTTGTGAGGAAAGGTGAAACTGAAACATACAAAATACATAAATCAACCGATATATTCAAATAAAAAATTGAAATCCCTTTTACTATTGCATGTCTCTAAATTAACAAACTTTATCTAAATTCCTAAATTATATTCATATAAACTTAGAATGTTCTAGAAACAGTACAAAAAACAACCGCAACGACAGACGACAATCGGCATCGAACCATAAGCTTCATAAATGTAACACGGTCTTAAAGTAATGCTCAGCAATCGCTAAAAACAGTCAATACATACCCACGATGCTAAAACAGATGCAAGAAGTATGCAATATAACAGTAAGCTTAAAAAAAATGCTACGAAAGCTACTCTCTGCTGAACATGCTCGCTTCCTCAATCACGTGGCATAACTCTTTACCGAAACCTAAGATTCTTAAAGGGACCACGACCAAATAACGAAAGGCATAAAGGAAAGTTTCAGATTAAACAATAAACATGTTAAAGATAACAGAACACTCCCCGCCTGATGTGAGTACACATCACTCAAAAAACATTAATGATTATGCATTTACTTTAGAATCTGGTGGAAGTAGAAACACTATCTCTGTAACAGGCCTAAGAAAAAGGGACGAGCCTCCTGGTTTGATGACCTTCACCTCAACTTGACGCACCTTTCCATCTTGACTAGGGAAAGTCTGTGTTACCAGTCCAAGAGGCCATTCATTCCGTTGTACTTGGCTATTTTTGAGAAGGACAACACTTCCTGGTACGACATTTGGTTGAACGGACTGCCATTTTTTGCGTGGTTGTAGAGTTGGTATAAATTGCTTCCTCCATCTGTCCCAGAATGTGTTCGAAAGGTGTTGAACTTGCCGCCACTGGCACTTGTACAGATCTGCAACTCCAAACTCGCCTGCCGGTGCAGCAACAGAGGTCACCTTTTGAGTGAGAAGAGCTGCAGGGGTGAGCATGAACGACTCATCGGGGTCCGTAGTCACGGGAACAAGGGTCTGGCATTGATAATGGCTGCTACCTCTGCCATGAAGGTTACAAGCACCTCGTGGGTAAGTTTGTCTTTCAACTGGAGGAACATGGAATCGAGAATTCTTCTTGCTATTCCAATCATTCTTTCCCATGCTCCACCGCAATGGGAAGCATGCGGTGGATTGAAAGTCCAAGTGCAGCTTTGGTCTGACAGATACCTCTTCACTGTCTTAATGTCAATGTTTGAAGGTATCTTTAAGTCCTTACATGCACCAACAAAGTTTGTGCCACGGTCTGAACGAATGTGTTTGACAGGTCCCCGCACAGCAAGAAAACGTCTAAGAGCATTGATGAAGCTGGATGTGTCGAGGGATTCTATAACTTCAATGTGAACAGCTCTTACGCTCATACATGTAAAAATTACAGCCCACCTCTTGCTGAGAGAAAAACCTCCTCTCGTCCGACGTGAAGAGACACTCCAAGGGCCAAACACATCCAGTCCAATGTTGGTAAAGGGAGGGTCTGTTGTGAGACGATCTACTGGAAGGTTGGCCATCTTCTGGATGCTGAGTGGAGCTCTGAGCCGTCTGCAAGTTACACATTGACTTATGATGCTGCTCACCCTACGTTTTCCACCAACTACCCAAAAAGCCTGCGCGGACAGCTCCTTCTGTAAAGTGGCGGCCTTGATGGTGGATACACTCGTGATAGTGTCTAATGAGCAAAGTAGCAATGTGATGCTTGCCTGGAATTATCAAAGGAGTTTTTATATTCTGCTCAAAGCTTGCTCGATGGAGACAACCTCCGACCCTAAGAATTCCTTGCGCATCAATGAAAGGATCCAGAGTATAAAGAGGACTACTTTTAGGAATCCTTTCTTGCTTTTGGATACATTTGATCTCTTGACTGTAAACCTCTTCTTGTGCAGCTTGGATTACAATTGCTGAAGCTTTATCAGATTCCTCTACATTGAATTCAGCTTTGCAGTAATGCCATCCCTTACAGGAACTGTTTTCCTTCCCAGTTGTCTTGAAATGACGAGCTATGTGAATAAGGCCGAGTGATGGCTCCTGTTAGTGACTTCCAAGAAGAGAATTTGGCAAATCTCTGGGAACCCAGTTGCTTGGATAATGCGGCAGTGCTTAAAGTGTACACTAGAGGACGTACATCTGGGTCTGAACTTGGATCAACAAGGTTGAAAGTGCTTGCAGAGGTACTCGATTCTGGCCTGAGCAGAAATTTGGGTCCAGTCAGCCAACTGGTGTTTTGTAAATGGGCTGCGGGTACAAAACGCATTGCATGATCTGCCGGGTTTTGGTCTGTAGGCACATATTGCCACTGATCTGGATTGGAGGACCTTCGGATACGTTGTACCCGGTTGCTGACATAAACGTAAAAACGTCTGGTCTCATTACAAATGTACCCGAGAACCACCTTACTGTCTGAGTAATAGGTTATAGCATCAAGCTGAAGGTCAAGGTCTGCAGAAATTAAGTCTGCTAACTCGACTGCAAGAACTGCTGCACAAAGTTCAAGTCTTGGCACAGTGTGCTCGGGGCGGGGCGCAAGTTTCGCTTTTCCCATCACAAACCCAATCTGAATATTCCCTGCAGCATCTGTGATCTTTAGATATGTCACAGCAGCGATGGCTTTTGTTGACGCATCCGAAAAAACACACAACTCCCTTCTGACAGCTGCTGATGGGGATGTCTCAGTATAGGCTCTGGGGATAGAAAGACTGGACAGCTCCAACAAAGAATGTCTCCATGAGGTCCAAATTTCCTCCATCTCTTTTGGCAGAGGAGAATCCCAGTCACCATTCACAGAAGTAAGCTCCCTCAAAATAGCCTTGCCTTGGATAGTGACTGGCGCTACAAATCCAAGAGGATCATAGAGACTGTTGATAGTGGACAAGACACCTCGCTGGTGTACGGTTTGCCTCCTCACAGACACTGAAGCGGAGACAGTCGGACTGGAGGTCCCAATTAAGTCCAAGACTACGCTGCATTGGCAGCGTGTCTGCCTCAAAGTCTAGATCTTTTAGATCACTAGCATGATCTGCGGATGGAAACGCTTCCATGACATCTTTGTTGTTCGCTGCAATCTTATGTAGTCTCAGATTTGATTTTGAGAGAACCTCCTGACTTCTTTTAAGTAAACTGATAGCAGCTTCTACTGTAGGCAGGGACTTCAGGCCATCATCTACGTAGAAGTCGCGCATCACGAAACGTTTGACATCAGGGTCGACACAGAAATCCTCAACCTGAACAGACTGATGTAGACAATGTATAGCCACAGCAGGCGAGGGCTATTACCAAAGACATGGACCCTCATGCAATAATCCACAATGTCTTTAGAAATGTCATTATCCTGGAACCAAAGAAAACGTAGGAAGTTTCTGTCATCTTCCTTACTAAGAAACAGTAGAACATCTGTTCTATGTCTGCAGTAAAGGCAATGGCTTCTTTCCTGAAGTGCATTAGCACTCCTACCAGAGTGTTGTTCAGGTCAGGACCAGTTAAAAGTACATCATTAAGTGATATGCCATTGTGTTGGGCACTAGAGTCAAAAACTACTCTGATTTTGTCAGGTTTCACAGAACGATTCATCCACAGAATATTTCGTGGAGTAGTTATTTACTCGGTTGTCTTTGTAGATTTCCTTAACTTGGAACACATTAGGACATGGATCAAAGAGCGTTGGACGTTTTTGTTCTGTGGTAATTGTGCGGAAGGTTCTGATTATCAGTGGTTTGTGAACATTTCCCAGACACACGTTGCCTACGATAACCCATCCCAGATCCAACTTCTGTGCATAGGGCAGGTTGTGTGGGCCATTCACCTGTTTACGGACTTTATGAACTCTTAGAATGTCCCGACCTAAGAGAAGCATAATTGGAGCTTGAGGGTCCTGTTCTGGGATAAGATGTGCCATAGACTTTAGATGACCATGGTTGCGAGCCACATCAGGGGTTGGAATCTCCTCTCTATTATTAGGAATGTCATTGCATTCTTTAAGGCTTGGCAATAGAATGCAAACAGTTTCATCCAAAGATTCTACTACATAGCCACTGGCCCTTCTTCCAACTGCCTCTTTCACTCCTGCGCATGTTCTTAATATGTAAGGAGCACTTGGGCTTTGGTCACTGAACACTTCAAAGAACTGTGACTGAACCAGTGACCTGTTGCTCTGTTCATACAGAATTGCATATAGTTTCACTGCCTTGTCTCTACGGCCAGCTGGGAATACTTTAACAAGGCATATTTTAGAGCAAGAACGGTCCATCTGATTTTCTCCGCAGACCTCTGTACATTTGCTGGTGACTTGAGATTGAGGTAAGACTTCCTCTTCCTCCCCGCCGTGCTCCATAGCAGGGCCTTCATCTATCCAGGGTACAGGCCCAGGGTGGAGCGCAGTGTGGTGTCTTTTGCTTTTGCATTCAGAACATTGGACTTTAGTCTTACAGTTTTTTGCAATATGTGATGTCGAAGCACAGCATTTAAAGCACACATTATTCTCTCTTAAAAACGCCTTGCGATCATCAAACGGCTTTTCCCGGAAAACGCGGCATTTATTTAGAGGGTGCGGTTTTCTATGAATAGGACACTGTTTATCGTAATCATCAGTTTTTTTGTAAGCTCCCTAGCATCATTGGGAACTCTTGAATATACCGCTGTCTTGTGTACAGAAATTTCTCGTTGTTTGTTGGGCCTCCAAGCTGTCTTCTCCATTTTGGGAGTCAAGTCTATTTGAGAGACAAAGTTGAAGCTTGGATCGTTTCCAATGCTTGCCTCTTGGCTAACAAAGTCCACAAAGTAGGCAAAGGGGGGATAAGGAACACGATTTTGACGCTTGTAGGCTGCGCCGACTGATGCCCATCTCTCTTGCAAACGAAACGGTAGCTTTTGTACTATCGGATTGACACCTCTTGCAGTGTCTAAGAAAGCAAGACCTGGCAAGTCTCCTTCTGCCTTAGCTGACTGAAGCTCCATTAAGAGATCGCTCAATTTCGTCAGTTTAGAATAATCTCGTTGGTTATTTTAGGAAAGGCATCAATACGTTTGAATAGGGCATCTTCTATTACTTCCGTAGAGCCATATGCTTGATCCAGTCTGTCCCATGCCATAGCCAGTCCTGCTTGTGGATGGTTGATGTGTATTGCCCTTATCTGCTCAACATGCTCTGCAGACTCCTTGCCAAGCCACTTTAGAAGGAGATCCATCTCTTCACTAGAAGTCAGGTTTAAATCAGCAGTAGCAGTCTGAAAAGAACGTTTCCAGGCTCTGTAATTCTGAGGTTTGTCATTAAACTGCAGTAAACCTGTTGCCACTAGCTCACAACGAGCAAGAAATCTTACAAAGTCATTCATGTTTGAGCTGCAGTTGTTTGAATTTGGGGAAATAGAGTAGGGCTGAGGAGTCGGATAACCATTGCTATTTTGTCTGAAACGTTGCAAGGGTGTTGAATTGTTATTCTCAAATCCAGCTTCGCATGAGTTATGAACATACTGGTTTTCATAGGTGCTTGGCTGTTGTGAGGTGGTAGCAGGTGGTTGGAAGGCAACACTTGTATGGCGTGAAAGGAAAGGTTTGGCTTCAGGTTTGAGACATGAAGATAGGATGCTGTAACTTGTGATTGGTTCTATTTTAGCTGGGACATCATACAGTTCTGTCTCTTGAACTTTCGTTTGATCAATAATATATTGTTCAGTGCGTTGTTTGGCTTCCAGAGGGGCAGAATTCACACTTAGCCCACAACTGTGTTTCTCAGCATTTTCATCAATAGCAGCTTCAAGCGCCTCTGCTTGGCGACTGCTGCAGCTGCCTCCTTCTTATGCTGTAGCACTTCCATAGATGCCTCCACTCTGGCCTTTTGTAGCTTTAGATTAACTTCCTCTTCGGCAAAGGTAAGGCGTGCTTTGCTGCTTCTGCCCTTGCTCTTGCCTTAGCTGCTGCAGACCCAGTTGACAATGTACTTGATCGTACTGAAGAGCACGAAGCATGAGAGCGTGTCTTTATTTAATGGTTATCTGTTGCCATAGCGAAGTTAAGTAGTCTTATTTACCGTTAACTGCCAGCTTGCATTGCACAATCCTGTCTTAAGCTGCGTGGTTTCACTTTGCTGCCCTTGCTATATGTACTGGATATAACGTGACAGACAGGTAAACTTTTCCCTAACATCAAGACTCTGAAGACATAAGCTCCTCGTCCACAGGTTTATTGGCGTTTGAGAGAAAGGTGAAACTGAAACATACAAAATACATAAATCAACCGATATATTCAAATAAACAAATTGAAATCCCTTTTACTATTGCATGTGTCTGAATTAACAAACTTTATCTAAATTCCTAAATTATATTCATATAAACTTAGAATGTTCGAGAAACAGTACAAAAAACAACCGCAATGACAGACGACAATCGGCATCGAACCATAAGCTTCATAAATGTAACACGGTCTTAAAGTAATGCTCAGCAATCGCTAAAAACAGTCAATACATACCCACGATGCTAAAACAGATGCAAGAAGTATGCAATATAACAGTAAGCTTCAAAAAAATGCTACGAAAGCTACTCTCTGCTGAACATGCTCACTTCCTCAATCACGTGGCGTAACTCTTTACCGAAACCTAAGATTCTTAAAGGGACCACGACCAAATAACGAAAGGCATAAAGGAAAGTTTCAGATTAAACAATAAACATGTTAAAGATAACAGAACACAAAGAGATATTTCTGAACATCTTTTAAGGTTGCCGTTTTGGACATTTCCACTTGGTGGTGGTTGTTTCCTGACTGCCAACGACGGCTGCCTTCAGTGTTTGGGTCTCCAGCATGCAGAAGAGGCGTTAGGGGAAAGGTTATGTCCACATTTCATTGCCCCTGACAGGAACCAAGCCTCTGTGGCTCTCTCCGACGGCCACCAGAGGGACCACTCCCCAGAATATTAGTCCTCAGAACTCCATTTCCCATTATGCCATTTCCCAGCCCTGATTACTTGCCCAGGTGTACCCCATTAGACTACTATATAAGCTGCTACCAGATTGTACTCATTGCAAAGTCTTATCCTTGCTCCAGCTGGTAATTCTAAGCGTTTGTTCTATCGTTGTCTTCCTGTGTTTGACCTTGTTCCGTCTTTTCGTTTTGCTGATTGTTTGCTGCCTACCCATTGACCTATTGCCTGTACCTCGTCTCTGATTCTGTCTGCCTGCCTCGACCATTGCCTGACTCTGTTTTCGACTCTGCCTGCCCTGTGTTATCTCAGCTATCTCTTGCCTGTTTGACTATTCTCATTAAAGAGCTCACGAATGGATCTGAACGTTTATGACTCCTCATTACATCTCTCCTCTCTATCCTTCATGATGGAGAGGCACCCTCTGCTGCCACCAGTCAATAGCTTTATAGTTTTTGTTCACTGTTATATGTTTACCTATGTGTAACCAGTATGTAGCACTATGGTGCGTCGAGACCCAAGCATACACATGTAGTAGAAATGCCAATAAAGCTCATCTGCCTTGACTCACTTATAAATTTAAGTGACATCCCATTCCTAATCAGTAGGGTTCAATGTGATGTCAATCCACGCTTTGCAGCTATAACAGGTTCATCTCTTCTGAGAAGGCTGTCAACAGGGTTATGGGAATTTTTGACCATTTTTCCAGAAGCGCATTTGTGAGGTCACACGTTGGACGAGAAGGCCTGGCTCTCAGTCTCCGCTCTAATTCATCATAAAGGTATTCCACTGAGTTGAGATCAGGACTCTGTGCAGGCCAGTTAAGTTCATCCACACTAGACTCTGTCATCCATGTCTTTATGAACTTTGTTTTGTGCACTTGTGCAGTCATGTTGGAAGAGGAAGAGGCAGGCTCCAAACTGTTCCCACAAACTTGGGATCATGAAATTGTCCAAAATGTGTTGGCATGCTAAAGCATTCAGAGTTCCTTTCACTGGAACTAAGGGGGCAAGCCCAGCCCTTGAAAAACAACCTCACACCATAATCCCCCCTGCCAAACTTTACACTTGGCACAACGCAGTTGCACAAGTACCGCTCTCCTGGCAACTGGCAAACCCTTGACTTATCCATCCGATGCCAGATGGGAAAATGTGATTTGTCAATCCAGAGAATGCGTCTCCACTGCTCTAGAGTCCAGTGGCAATGTGTTTTATACCATTGCATCTGCCGCATTGCATTGCACTTGGTGACACATGTCTTGGATGCAGCTAAAACCCATTCCATGAAGCTTTCTGTGCACTGTTCTTGAGCTAATTTGAAGGCCACATGAAGTTTGGAGGTCTGCAGAAAGTTGCCGACCTCTTCGCACTATGTGCCTTAGCATCCACTGACCCCCCTCCTTCAGTTTACGTGGCCTACCACTTTGTGGCTGAGTTGCTGTTTTTCCCAAACGCTTCCACATTCTTATAATACAGCTAACAGTGACTGTGGAATCTTTAGAAGCGAGGAAATTTCACGACTGGATTTGTTGCACTGATGGTATTCTATCACAGTTCCACTCTGGAATTCACTTTGATAAAAATAAACAATCATTATTTATATTTCTGAAAGAGTTTTTTTACAGCATTTTTTCTCACCTGCCTAAAACCTTTGCACAGTAATTTATACCTTTCATATGTTAATCATCATATATAGTCCATATATGGAATTGAATGTTTTATACATGCATAAACATGTATTCTGCATGGGGTAGACTTATATGTCAATATATGAAATTGTCCCATTGTCCTCAAAACCACTACTATCAGACGCATTGGGACATTTTGGATCACAGCTTCTTGACTTGAATATTAAAGGTTCAGTATTGTTGTGGATGTGGCGTCTGCTTCCTATTTCATTTTAATGATACAAAATTATATAAAAATATTTCCTGCTGCTACACTACATTGTTAAGAGGATTTTAGAAATAGCAGCGCTAACGATATCATCATCATTATCATCAATCATGGTCGTTATAAGGACATTTGCAGTAAGTTGTCTTGATTTAACCATGCATCTAATGATTACACAATAGTATTACAGATTAATGGTACATATTTTTGAGGTGTGGGTAAAAAATTATAAAAGATAATAATTGTAATTATGTAATTAATGTAATCATGTAATTAATGATGTAATTAATTTTATTTTGCATGTGTGAAAGACATTCTATTCAGTTTAGATATGTTTCTTGAAAAATTACATTCATTTTAATTACGTTAATTATCATTTCATTTTCATTTTAAAATCTGATTCCATATGGCTCTACGACATATTAACACTATCATATTTTCTGTATTAGGTCTTCTAAACACTGCACAATTTTTTAGTTAGAAGGATAAAATGTAATTAGAATGCACTAGTGGTAAACAAAAAGAGTTTAGCTGTTGTACTTTTTATGTTTGCTGAAAAGAAAGGAAGCTGTGATAGAGGAATAGAGGAAGTTTGAGGTATCTGACACTGAGAAAATTATCTTTGGTCACAAAGCCATAACAACGGTGGTCTTTGAACCACTCTTATTATATGGCTTTGGACCACAAAGGAGCCACGGTAACAGAAATTGACACAATTGTTTCAGGACGCCGATCTTTCATCAGGGACAGGCAAAAATTGTGCAGTGTGTAGAAGGCTTTAGGATCTCATTATCATGAAAAACTGGAAAAGTGTTGATGTAGATCAGGCATATACAGTGTTCAGATTTTTGGCTGTAACACACTGTTGTAGATGTTGTTGATTTACCTTGTTTTTTTTCTGTGTTCCTCTGCCATCTCTGAGGATTTCTGTTTATCTGGTAGAGAAAGAACTTAGTTGAGGTATTATTCCACAGAATTAAAATGCTGCTAAATCAAGTGAGTCTTTGTAACATTACCAGTCTTTACTCTGATGTTAGTAGTACTAGTAGTGTGTCTAGTCACAGTAAAGTAAATGTACCGTTTCCTTCAAGATTTGAGCCATAAATGGTTACTGGTCCTGTGAAGGTGTTCGCAGTCAATAAAGGAGCATTTACACTAGCACCTGTTTCAGAATTTATATCAACACTGACTGTAGTCGGGGCATTTCTTATTTGGACTGGATCTTAGTGAAACGAAAAAGAGATTATTAGAGAGATTCTAGATGGTGCGAATTTGAATGAAGTACTACAGGAGATTATTTAAAAACATAAATATTTAATTCATGGATCTGCCCTAAATATGGACAAGTTTGTAAAAATAACTGCCAGTGTCAGGTGAAAACTTAACCTGGTTTCTCTCAAGCATTTTTTCCATTATTTCTGTCACTGGTAGTTTTGGTCCGGGTGGTTTGGGGTGTAAATAAACTCGTAATTTCACATATTATGACATCATCAGGGGGCATTCCATCTTGAAAAGAAGTAGTAATAAATTGCTACATTACTATATCATATATTCGTAAAAAGCACGTAAACGGTAGCCTAAATTTTTATCAGTTCATAAGTTATATTTAGAAAATAATAGATATTGATTCTGTGCTATCACACACAAAACATGAACACTTGCACCACGGCCACTCTCACTCTCTTGCGTGCACTGAATCATTTACAAAAGGCAAATATTCCTCTTCAATGTCAGAATTAGCTAATTAAATTTGCAACACATCTCTCACAAATCTCTTTCCTCTCACAAATCTCAAAATTTCCCCGCACGCTTTGAACTGAACTACTTCCATATCAATGGCATGAGCGTTCATTTTCTCTGCTATTTGAATAGGAACACCACATCATTTTGGTCTGTAAGGGTCCCCCTTTTCCTGCAGAACAGAATCCAGAGGCCCTGGTCGAAGCTCAATGCGTGTTCGGTCTTTTCTTTGCGTATCCTCAAAAATCACTAGTATTTATTAATCTTTTGGGTTTTTCAAATTATAGTACTGACCTTATACACAATTTTATCTGACTCCAATCTTTCGTGATTTTATTTATATTTATTAAAAGGTAACTGCTGATACCTCTAGTTGTGATTCAATTTGGATCATTAATTAACTATAATATTTCCTAGTTTCGACTTATCGTTCATTAGGAGTCTGGGTCGCTTAGAGACCTTGTTTGGCCAGAACAGACTCACGACACATCTGGGCTAGTCCAGGTCTTAGTCAGAGGCTACCCCATAGATCGCTTACCTTAATGCAGCCATCTCCTCGATAGACTCAAAAAGAGTAATTTTTTATGTGTTCCCTAAGTAATAGCATGCTGAAGTCAAGATCTCGGCTCCATCCATCGATCGTTGATCTGACAATGCGGAAAACCTCAGAAGTCACTAACCTACTAGAAAAGTTATTTCAGACAATATTATAAGTTAACCAAGATTAACATTTATTTTGCCAGGTAAGAACAGTTTCCAAATTGGTATAATTGCCACTGGCTATCCAGAGTCCATCCATACAAATTATCTAGGAATGGCACTGTGTAATAGCCCCAACCACATCTTTCCATCCAATCTTTGGGTGTCTCAACAGGTTCAGGTTTTGGATAGCTCTGTCCAATTATGAATACAGATCAACCACCGTACAGACAGCAAATCTAAATCTCTTATTAGACCTGTCAGTGAGCCAACCAGTTCAAATTTAATCGAACACGAGAAGTTGACTGTGACTATGGCGATACAAATAATCAGGCAGTGAAACTATACTTTCTCTTACCTGATCAGATGTATCCCGGACGAGCCCATAAGAACTGTAGGAAATTATGAAATAGTGCGTGCACATCAATCTGCACCGCAGCAGGTCCCCTCTGTCTGTATCGCTGGTGGATGTGTACCCTTGGTTAAGCGCGCTGGAAGCACAGCCAAATAAAACCACACGAGTGAAATCAATCTGGTTTATTCAAGCAAATGCTCAATACATCAAGTCTGTCTTCAGCTTATATACATAGGGAAAAATAGGAGTGCACCCGAAAAGGAGGAACTTGGTCCCCAAGCCATAACATAGAAAAACATATACATATATGGTACTATTGGTTAAACTTGTTTTAACAGCTCAGCGAAACTCAGAAGGGGAAAAGGGAGGGGGTGAGCACCTTGTGAAATCAGGATACATTGTGTCACCTTGAGGTGGTAGAAGGGCCAGTTGCTACCTAGCCATAACATCTCTCCGTATGCACAAGGCGTCTCTGTCGCATTTAGGTCAGAGTTCATACACACACACATAGTAGAGAAGGCATAATGTTCCCTCAGTAATCACTTATATTATGGAGAAGATTGAGAACTTAGTAGAACTGTGTCCTCCTTTTGGGTCTCTGAACGTGTTCCAACCAGGTGTGACCATGGAGCACGGGAACCTAAACACCAAAAGGTTTTACAACTACATTTGGTATCTCTTTGTCTGGTCTGAGTATATAAGGAAAGTGACAAAACACAACAGGGTGGTGTGTGTCCTCATACACTACACTATGTACTTTTTAAAGACCAGGTATAATGACCTTTTAAGTTTGTTTTATTTTGTTTTGTGTTATTTTTGTACTGCTGATCAGTTGTGCAAATGTCTATGAATTATACCAATTTGGGACCATTTACCAAAATAAATGTTAATGTTGGTTAACTTATGATATTGTCTGAAATAACTTTTCTAGTAGGTTAGTGACTTCTGAGGTTTTCCGCATTGTTGGCGTGCTAGGGTGAGTCAGATCAACGATCGATGGATGGAACCGGGGGCACATTTCTGAGCCACCAAACTAGCTTAGCATGTTATTACTTACGGAACGCATAAAAATTACTCTTTTTGAGTCTATTGAGGAGATGGCTGCATTAAGGTAAGCGATCTACGGGGTAGCCTCTGACTAAGACCTGGACTAGCCCAGATGTGTCGTGAGTCTGTTCTGGCCAAACAAGGTCTCTAAGCGACCCATACACCTAACGAACGATAAGTCGAAACTAGGAAAAATTATAAAATCACAACTAGAAGGATCAGCAGTTACATTATAATAAATTGAAATAAAATCACGAAAGATTGGAGTCAGATAAAATTATGTATAAGGTCAGTACTATAATTGGAAACACAAAAGATTAATCAATATTAGTGATTTTTAACAAGACGGAAAAAAAAGACTGAACACGCATTGACCTTCGACCAGGGCCTCTGGATTCCATTCTGCAGGAAAAGGGGGACCCTTACACTGGTCTCCATAAACTACATTGTACAAGTCACGGCATGGTACAGAAACTGTCTTTTTACATGTGTAGGGGGAAAAAAAATCATCCTAAACAAAAATATCTGAGCAAATACTCAGCAGTAAGCCTAAAGGCAAATTATAAATATAACTCACAAATTTAACAATAATGTGTTAATCACTCATTGTGTATGTAATGATTTATAGCTTAATCTCCTTGCTTGAAATGTTTCTTTCAATTAATTATTAGTCAAATGTACCATGTTCGTGTTATAGAGATCATGTCCAAAATTAAACTCTGCAAGAGCAGGAAAGTTTGGACCAAGTGACTAATAAGAGAACATTTACGATTTATGATTTTGGAAGCAGGCCCAACATCCCAAGCTACAAAGTTATCTATTGGTTAAAACAGGATTTGTGATGTTTCCAAAAGTCGAGTTTAAATACTAAAGACACGACCCAAAGTATGCTTTTAGCTGGTTTTTTAACTATACTCTTTTGCCATCATGTATTCCATTCTTTGAGGGTCATTCCAGCCTGCACACCTGCTACTACCTAGCCACAACGAGAAGAAAACCATCCAGTCTCAGTACTTCTGTTTCTTTACTTTTCTTTATGAGAGGTCGGGAAAGTTAAGTTTGCCCGCCGTGACTCAGTTTTTAATAGTCCCATCCCATGTGTTTGTGTTAGTTTATGTGTCTTAGGTTTATCCAATAAACTCATATTTATATTGATAAGAAGTATATTGTGTTCCCTATCTGTCAGTGACTATGAGTTCTGTTAGTTACGACAGACTGAGGTCTTGTTTGGAGCCCTGATTCTCTCTGTTTAAGAGAAAACGGCAATGAAATCTGACAAGTGGTTAATCCATCCAAAGCCACTCCCCATAAAATGGTATAATAGGCACCTGTTTCAGTGATTTCCTGTGTATTTCACAAAAGAGCAGTTTCTGAACATTGTCAGGTCTTTTAAAGATGCTGTTCTGGACGTGTTCTCTTGGGTGCGGTCATTACCTGACCTCTAACGATGGCCACGATAATTGTCTTTAATGTCTGGAAATCTTCTACTTGAATTCAAGTCAAGTCAAGTGGCTTTTATTGTCATTTCAACTACATATAGCTGTGCAGTACATAGTGAAATGAGACAACGTTTCTCCAGGACCTGGTGCTACATGGAGTCACACTTACAACACAATACAAAATAACTCACATATTGAGCTAAGACAGTGCCTTAGCCACATAAAGTGCAAAGTGTGCAGACTAGTGCAAACAGCAGGGGAGTAGAGTGCAAACCCAGTGTGCAAACTAGTGCAAACAGTGCAAAGACATAATTAGTGCAAGAAAACAAAATACAAACAACAATAAATATGAAGTGCACAACAATAAATATGACATGCAAGAATGCTTATGGGACAGGAAGTCCATTCAGGTGTGGTTATTGAGGAGTCTGATGGCTTGTGGGAAGAAACTGTTCAGCAGTCTGGTTGTGAGGGCCCGAATGCTCCGGTACCTCTTTCCAGATGGCAGGAGGTTGAATAATGTATGTGAGGGGTGTGTGGGGTTCAGTACTATATTGTGGGCTTTGCGGATGCAGCGTGTGGTGTAGATGTCCATGATAGAGGGCAGAGAGATGTCAATGATCTTTTCAGCTGTCCTCACTATCCTTTGGAGGGTCTTGCGATCCGATACGGTGCAATTCCCAAACCAGGCAGTGATGCAACTGCATAGGACGCTCTCAATGGTCCCCCTATAGAACATAGTCAGGATGGGTGGAGGGAGATGAGCTTTCCTCAGCCTCCTCAAGCAGTAGAGGCGTTGCTGGGCTTTCTTGGTGATGGAGCTGGTGTTGAGTGACCAGGTGAAGTTATCCACCATATGAACACCAAGGAATTTGGTGCTCTTGACGGTCTCCACCTTGGACCCGTTGATGGACAGCGGAGAATGGTCGCTGTTTGCTCGTTTAAAGTCAGCAATCATCTCCTTTGTCTTGTCGACATTCAGAGATAGATTGTTGGCTCTACACCAAGTTGTGAGCCGCTGCACCTTATCTCTGTATGCTGACTCGTCGTTCTTGCTGATGAGACCCACCACGGTCGTGTCATCAGCGAACTTGATTATATGATTGGAGTTGTGCATCGCTACACAATCGTGAGTCAGCAAAGTGAACAGCAGTGGACTGAGCACACAGCCCTGAGGGGCTCCAGTGTTCAGTGTGGTGGTGCTGGAGATGCTGTTCCCGATCCGGACTGACTGAGGTCTGCCTGTCAGAAAGTCCAGGATCCAGTTGCAGAGAGAGGTGTTCAGGCCCAGCAGGCTTAGCTTCTCTATAAGTTGCTGAGGGATGATGGTGTTGAATGCTGAGCTGAAGTCAATGAACAGCATTCGGACGTAGTTTCCCTTTGAGTCCAGATGTGAGAGGGCGAGATGGAGGGTTATGGTTATAGCATCGTCCATAGAGCGGTTTGAACGATACGCAAACTGTAATGGGTCATATAAATTGCTTTATATGAGACATCTTCAGCACTTTTTTACTCCCAGGTCCCGAGATCGGCATGGTGCCGTGAGACACTCCAAATTAACATTTACATTGCACTTCTAGTTTTTGGTTGGACTTAGCCTTCCTACTGGCCGTTGTGCCCTTAAAACAAGTAGCCGGGCATGTTGTTGTCAAAACAGATGCCTCCACTTCGGGCAAGTGTGCCACATGCAACAGGCAGGCAGTGTCAGGGCTCTGCTTTGGCACATCAGCTGCCTAGAGCTGTTCTCACTGCATCTAGCCTTGCGGCAGTTCAGGCCACTGCTGCAGAGCGAGTGTGTGTTAATCCACATGGACTACATTGTGACTGTTTTGTATATCAACTACCATGGGGGATATACGATCACATTGCATGTTGCAGCTCACCCTCAATCTCCTCCTCTGGAGTAAACCATGGTTCAAATCACTGCATAACATCCATATTCCAGGACAGCTCAATAGTGCAGCCGATGAGCTCTCAAAACAGCTCGCGTTCACCAAAGAATGGTGAATAGTGACACCCCAGGCAGTTCAGCTGATTTGAAGTCGATTCAGGAAGCCCCTGTTCGCTTCCCATGAGTCCTCCTACTACCAGCTGTTTTATTCCCTGACTGGGGGCCTCAGGGTCTAAGCAAGTCTGCCTTCCCCCTAGTGAGCCTTCTCATGCAGACACTCATGCAAGGTCAGGGAGGATGAGGAACAGGTCCTGCTGGTTGTACTATACTAGACCACTCGAAACCTAGTTTTCGGATCTCATACTTCTCGTGGCAGCCCCTCCCTGGCGCACACCTCTGAGAAAGGACCTCCTCTCTCAGGAACACGGGACCCTATGACACTCTCGTCCAGGTTTTTGGAAACTCCACATGTGGCTCCTGGACAGGACATAACAGACATGAGTACTCTGCCACCAGCAGTGGTGGACCCCCTCTACTATGTCAAACGTGTTCTCTCCAGTGAAATCTGTTTGAACTTTACCTCAGTACTTTCCCTATGTTGCACTTCCTCAGTAACTTTCTTAGTCACATG
The DNA here is from genome assembly GCF_018831695.1 of Puntigrus tetrazona. NCBI lineage: Eukaryota > Metazoa > Chordata > Actinopteri > Cypriniformes > Cyprinidae > Puntigrus > Puntigrus tetrazona. Next base: position 22,870,109 of record NC_056702.1, on the reverse strand, counting down.
TCACCTCCTTCTTTGGGCAGGATGTGATCTTCGTAGAGTTTTTTCTTCAGTGGGGGAATAAGAAAATGTCCCAATGTTACAACCAAGACTATTTCAATGAAAATTCTATATAACTGACATGCTTCCGCCTATATAGAGGCTTTCCCAATTGTGGCTTAAAGTCTTAAAGGCTTGGGCATCAGAAGGTTTTGAGGATGTGAGGTACATTCGGTTGTGATGTACCTGTAAACGTTTAGCCTCCTAGAACTTGTGACGCAATTCGGCAGTTGTGGCGTTAAATATAGGGACCTCTAGTTTCACAATGTCAAAAGTAAATGACAGAAAGGGAACGTCTAGGTTACGTACATTAACCCTCATTCCTTGATGAAGGTGTCATGGAATTTTCAATTCAAAATGATGTGAAGACTGAGAATGAAGAATCCAACAAATCTGTCTTTGTCTTGCTTTTATTTCTTTGTGCAAAGGAACAAAAAATGATCTGGTTTAAACACAGTGGAGTCTGTGAGCAAAGAGATAACATTGTGCTCACAGGCTAGAGGTTTTATAGGCAAAAGGATACATTTCATGGTTGCTCGAATCCATCTCGAGCCAATGGAAATAGTTTGAAGTCACACCACTCATCTCGTGTTTACTGTATCTAGTGGTTCCCAGCTTTCTTCCCATCTTCAACACAGATAAGGTGTTCTGTACCCAGATAAGGTGGTTCAACAGCTGTTACACATATATTATTTTCCCACACCTCTAGCATCCCAGTTCTCTGTTTGCACATTCGTGTTCATGGTTAGTACAATGGTGTTACGAATATATATGTTGCTTAATCTATCTTTCAGTGAAGTTAGTTTAATTCAGTGTTAAAGTAAATAATAAAACATTAAATGTAATCAACTAAAATAATTTCCATTACACTCCTCCCTTTTGATCATTCTTGATCACTTATCAAAATTATTTCACCCATGGAGTCTTGTCCTCCGTCATTCCAATAACAGGTCAGGTTAGATAGTATGTCCTTTACTATAGCAATGCGTCCGGCCACCCTCTTCAGGGTTCTGATCTTCGTCCACTCAGTTTAATTCTCCATGATCAATAAAGCCCTTGCTCCTCTACAGTGATAGGAAAGATCCTTGTTCTTGTTGGCATCCGTTGGCCTGTACTGACATCAGATCATTCCCATACTGTGATGATGCTGCGTGTTCAGATACCATACACCATACATGTTCGCTTACTTCTGTCAGTCAGATGTCCCCCTTGGCACGGGGCAGCGGGTCAATCACTGTTTATTGGGTTGTGTCTCCCTCTGGTGGTGCGGGGACCTTTTTGCAGTGGCTAGCGTGTATCCACATAGCCCTCTCAGCCACCTTAACCGCAGTGTGCATTATCAGCAGGACCTGGGACGGGCCGTTCCACCTTCTTGATTTCCAATGTTTCCTCCTGAAATCCTTGGCCACCACAAAGTCACCAGGCCTGATGTCATACAGAAATCCTTCTGCCGGTTTGGGTAGAGCGTCCTTGACCTGTCGAGAGATCTGAGAAAGAACCGAAGACAGATTTTTACAATAGTTCAGCATGTCATCTTTACACAGAGCAGTAGAGGGCAATGGTCGAGGTTCCGGTCCCAATCCAAGCGATGGAGGCCTGCCAAACAAGATTTCAAATGGGCTTAGGTTAGACTTTGTTCTTTTTCTCATTCTCATATACATCAACACAATGGGAAGTGCTTTGACCCAAGACAGACCTGTTTGCTCACAACACTTTGCCAATTTATTTTTCAAAATTCCATTCTCTCTTTCAACGCTACCCCCGGAAGCCGGATGATAGGAGGTATGTTTACGTATGTCGATTCCCAAAAACTTCCCGACCTGATTGATTGCTTCGTTAGCAAAAGGTGTGCCATTATCACTGCTAATCTTTTTTGGTATTCCCCACCTCGGGACAATTTCAGATACTAATGCCTTTGCAACAGCCCCAGCGTTCTGTTTAGATGTGGGGAAGACTTCCAACCATTTTGAGAACATATCAACCAAAAGAAGGCAGAATTTCTTGCCTTCGCACGGTGTCGGTTCAATGAAATCGAACATTATATGATCAAAAGGTTGACTTGGTGGTGGATGTGCTGCCAAAGGGACCTGTTGTCTTCTTCCTACATTGTTTGTGGCACAAATCATACATGATTGACAGTATTTTTCTGCAAAGGAAGTAAATCCTTCTGTGAACCAATATTGATTGATCATATCAAACATTCCCTTTTTGCTTATGTGATCTAAACCGTGTACTAATTTGGCATAGTGTGGGAAAAAGTGTTTTGGCAAACAAGGCTTGTCTTCGGTACTCAGCCAGATGTTGTCTTTCAGTTTGCACTCGGCTTTCACCCATTGCTTTTTCTCCTCTGATGTCGCAAAAACCTGCATAGCTGTAAGAGAACCAGAAGGGAATGTTAATTTGTTATTGTTAACAGTTACACATGTTAAAGAAGGTTCTGTTCCCTTTGTTGCGTTCTTCGCAGCGATATCAGCGTGTTTGTTTCCCAATGATACAAAATCGTTAAATTTGGAATGCGCGACGCACTTGCAAATAGAAATCGACCTTGGAAGCAAAATCGCTTCTAGCAAGGCTGCTATTTTGTCATGATTTTGGATGGGTTTACCATCGGATTTTAGAAATTTCCTACATCGCCATAGAGCCGAAAAGTCATGACATGTTGAAAAGGCATAACGAGAGTCTATATAGATGGTGACTGTTTTTCCTTCGGCGATTTTACAGGCCTCTGTTAATGCTACTAATTCAGCCGCTTGCGCAGAGCAATGCGCGGGGGGCGCTCCACTTACTAATGTTTCATGTGCGGTGGTTACTGCATAGCCTACTCTGTTTTTACCGGTTTCTGGGTCTCGAGACACTGAGCCATCAACAAATAAGACCAGATCTGCATTTTCAAGGGGGGTTTCTTTTAAATCTGGTTGTGGTGTGCACACCTGTTCCAATGCAGCGATACAATTATGTTCCTCGCCATCCTGCTCGGTCGGGAGCAGTGTGGCAGGATTCAACACTGTACACCATTTGATTGTGATGTTTGGCATTTCCAGTAGAATGGTATTATATCTGAGCCATCTGGCTGTTGACAAATGAGATGTTTTCTGTTCTAACAGGATCATAGAGACAGCGTGTGGCACTTGTAGTGTTACATCAGAATACCCCACAATTTCCCTTGAAGCTAAAATAGCTTTTTCTGCTGCTGCAACAGCTCTCAGACAATTTGGTAGACCTGCTGCCACAGGATCGAGTTTACTTGAAAAATATGCCACTGGTCTCAGTTTCCCCCCATGATCCTGTAACAGAACAGAAGACATGAAACCATTTTTCTCATCGACAGTTTGCACAAAATTTCTCTCAGGGTCTGGAAGTCCCAGACTTGGGGATGTTTGTAACAACACTTTCAAACTTTCAACCGCTTTCTCTGCTTCAGGAGTCCAGGTCAGTCTGTCATGTGGCTGCAACCCTTTTCCATGAGCCAAAGCGCTCAAAGGTGACTCTTCAATGGCATAGTTGGGAATAAATGTTCGATAATACGAGCACATTCCCAAAAATGACAGGAGCTGCTTTTTTGTCAGAGGCTTTGGAATCTTTAGAATTGCCTCTATTCTCTTTTGAGTTAAAGATTTTCCCTGCTTGTTGATAATATGACCTAGAAACGTCACCTCCCTTTTTGCAAACTGCAACTTTGACAGACTGACCTTGTGGCCTTCAGCAGCCAAATGTTTCAACAGCTTCACAGTGTCTTGTACATAAGTTTCTTCATCTCTAGCTGTCACTAAGAGTTAATTGAATATAAATTGAATACATATTGAATTAAAGCTGACCCTGGTGTCAATTGTAATGGTTCCAAGCTCCTTTTCAGTGCCTCACCGAACAACACAGGCGAGTATTTGAATCCTTGGCAGAGTCGAGTAAGAGAGTAAGATTTGCCGTCAAAATTAAAAGCAAACCAAAATTGGCTATCTTTATAAACCGGCGAGGAAAGAAGGCATTGGAAAGATCAACAACCGAAAACCATTCAGCATCAGCTGGTATTTGTGATAGGAGTGTGTATGGGTTGGGGACAATAGGGGCTTGTGTTTGAACTGCATCGTTTACAGCCTGCAAGTCTTGCACAAACCTCCACTCAACTGGCTGGTCTGCGTCTCTTATCTTTTTGACAGGGAAGATAGGTGTACGCACAGGAGAGTTTTCACACTCCACAATCACTCCAGCCTTTTTCAATGCTTCAAAAACTGGTTTAATTCCCTCAATAGCCTCCTTTTTTAAAGGATACTGAGGTTTACATGGTCTGTAGTCAGATTTTGGAATAATTTGGATAGGGTCACAATTCTTAATCAATCCCTCCCACGTCATATTTAGAGGAATATAAACATAATATAATACATATAAACAGTCTTTGGAACTTCCTTAGGAGCTGGAATGCTTTCCATTTCAGTTTCTGTAAGGAAGCAGTGATTGGACAAAGAACTCTCACTCACATGAACTGTGCGTTCAGCTGTCGTAACAGGCTCAGTCAAATTCATTCGATATGCAGACAGGGTTGGATTATATTCAACATTTTTCTCAGCAGTCCGCATCCAATTTACATGAAAAATACACGCTTTTACAAAAGGGCCAATGTCTTCCCAATGATCATTGTCCCCCTTTGACAATGACACATGGGCAAGAGAGTCCACAACATCAAAAAGCTTCCGCTGTTCATTTTTCAATGCAACATTAGCAGCACATTTATTTTCTGTCCAAATTAGTCAATTCAAATGTAATGCATCTATGCACGGAAACGTCTCAGGTTACGAATGTAACCATGGTTCCTCTAGAGAATGAGACGCTGCGTCATAAACGCTTTGGGAACGCCTTCGGCGTGAGCCGTTCTGAACCACGTGTGAAATCTGTCCAATGGAGAGGACGACGTCATGGACGAGATGACGTCGCCGACCAAGAAGTATAAAGTCACGCTCTGCGATGCCGGCACCAGCCTCTGTAGTGAAGTAAGCGCCGGCAGGGGTGCGGGAAGTATGGCTTCGGGACGCAGCGTCTCGTTCCCTAGAGGAACCATGGTTACATTCGTAACCTGAGACGTTCCTCTTCAGGAACTCGAGCTGCGTCACAAACGCTTTGGGAACGAGATGCCCACGCTGCCATAATTCCAAGGCCCTGCCTGAACAAGGGGGTCCTCAGACCACCCATCAGGATAAGACCGAGGAGCCAGGAGCGGCCCTTAAGTCTAGATTATAGAACCGGGCAAAAGTGGAGGGCGTGGACCACCCCGCAGCGTTGCAGATGTTCCCGAGGGGCACACCGCTAAGATAGGCTTTAGAGGCCGCCATACCCCTGGTTGAATGCGCTCTGACCCCGAGAGGGCATGGGAGTGCAGAGGCCTCATAGGCCAGGTGGATAGCCTCAACTATCCATCTGCTAATAGTGCGCTTGGCAGCAGCGCCACCCCTATTCGTTGGACCAAAACAAATGAGTAATTGGTCCGTCCTCCGCAGAGACGCAGTTCTGCTCGCACTGGACACATGCAGTTGGACTTCTGCTGGTCTGGATCCTGGAAGGGGGGAGGACAGAAGGCCTGCAGTACGATCGACTGCGGTGTAACAGAGGGCACTTTAGGTGTATAACCCACTCGTGGGTATACAAAAGCCTTGGACATGCCTGGGGCAAAGTCCAAGTAAGTAGGGGCCACGGAGAGGGCCTGCAGATCTCCCACCCTCTGAAGAGAGGTGATGGCGAGGAGAAATGCTGTCTTATAAGATAAGACAGGTAAGGGAACCTCTTCGAGGGGCTCGAAGGGTGCCTTACACAGAGCCTCTAACACCACAACCAAATCCCAGGGGGGAACTCTGGTCCGCACTGGAGGTCTCAGCCTCAGCACACCGTGGAGGAATCGTGTAACTAATGGGTGTTTGCCCACTGAGTGGCCACCAATAGGGTCATGATATGCAGATATAGCTGACACGTAGACCTTTAGGGTGGAGTGGGATAACCCGGTGGAGAATCTCGCCTGAAGGAACTCCAGCACTGAACCTACTGGGCAGTTAACTGGGTTTAAGTGGCGGTCTCCACACCAGGAAGTGAACATTTCCCACCTCCTGGCATACACGCTCCTCATAGAGGGAGCTCTGGATTGGAGGATGGTCTCGACAACCTCAGCTGAAAGACCAGAGGCTATGAGTTGTGCCCCATCAGGGGCCACAGCTTCAGTAACTCCGGGCGAGGGTGAACTATTGTTCCCTCCGCCTGAGAGAGTAGATCCGGCCTCAGGGGGATGTCCCACGGATGACCGTCTACTAGGCCGATGAGGTCCGCGAACCATACTCGGCCCGGCCAGAACGGGGCTACCAGCAGTAGTCTGATTCCGTCCTGGCGCACTCTCGCCAGACCTCCTGGGAGCAGGGCAATCGGAGGAAATGTGTACAGGCGACGCCTTGGCCACGCCTGTGACATGGCATCCAGTCCCAGGGGAGCTGGATGAACTAGAGAGAACCAGAGGGGACATTGTGCATTCCCTCGAGAAGCAAAGAGGTCCACCTCTGCCTGGTAAAATCTCGACCAGATCTGCTTCACCCCGTCGGGGTGAAGCATCCATTCCCCCGGCCTCAACCCCTGTCTCGACAGGGTGTCGGCTCCCGTATTGAGATGCCCAGGGATGTAGGTCGCTCTCAGCGAGCAGATTTTGTCCTGGGACCACACAAGGATCTGGTGCGCCAGCTTGTTCAAGGGGCGCGAACACAGTCCTCCCTGGTGGTTGATGTAAGAGACCACCGCTGTGTTGTCGGTGTGCACCAACACATGGTGACCTCTCAGGTCTGGGAGGAAGTGCTTCAAAGCACGAAATACAGCTAACATCTCTAGCCGATTGATATTCCACCCCTGGTGGTGATCGCTCCACAGACCGTGGGCCGGGCGCCCGTTCAACACTGCGCCCCAACCGATTAGGGATGCATCCGTCGCCAGGGAGGTGCGGCGACACAGAGCTCCTAACCTTGGGCCCTGATTCAGGAACCAAGGCTTCCTCCACAAGTCTAAGGACCGAACTGCACGGCGTGACACTTTGATTTTGTGGAGTGGGTTTCCCCTCGGGGAGAACCCCTTGGTCCTGAGCCACCACTGTAGGGGTCTCATGTACAGCAGGCCAAAGGGTATCACGTTGGACGCAGCTGCCATCAGGCCCAGCAGTCTCTGATACTGCTTGACAGTGAATGACTGGCCTTCCCTGACTCTCTCGACTGACATGAGGATCGACTGCACACGAGCAGGAGACAAACATGCCCACATCGTGGTCGAATCCCACACCACGCCTAGGTATGTGGTCCTCTGAGCGGGACGCAATACACTCTTCTTGGCGTTCAGTCTCAAACCCAACTCCCCCATGTGAGACAGAACAACATCTCGATGTTGAACTGCCATCTGCTCTGATTGAGCTAATATCAACCAATCGTCGATATAATTGAGTATGCGGATGCCCTGGAGTCTCAGTGGAACCAGAGCTGCATCCATACACTTCGTAAATGTGCGGGGTGAGAGTGCTAGGCCGAACGGAAGTATTGGATATTGGTATGCTACGCCCCCGAAAGCGAACCTCAGAAACTTCCTGTGTTGAGGAAGGATGGATATATGGAAGTATGCATCTCTCAGATCTATGTTGACAAACCAGTCCTCGGATCTGATTTGAGTCACCACATGCTTGATGGTAAGCATTTTGAACTTCAGTCTGTTGACTGAGCGGTTCAAGACCCTTCCTCTTCGTGAGGAGGAGAGGGACAGGAGAGGTGGAGACCAGCTGGAGAAGAGAAGTATTCTGGTCAAGATTCAGGACGCAGCTAAGTACTATAAGTCTGGGAGAACCGAACAAAATAACAGATCCAAGCCTTAAGTTGTCTATCTGTGCAAACTGTTTCAGTTTATCAAATTAGCTACTTGATCCTCATCTGGATGACCTTCTGGACAGAAGATTTCAGAACATAGACGTCTCGAGAGCCTTTGAGGTACTGGGAGACCAAGCGGCCAAGGTGGATGATGCAGTAAATATAAAACATCTCAAAACTCCTGCAGCGGCCTGAACATATTACAGTGCAAGGATGGCGGATCTATAAGGAGCGTTCTTGACTGAGGCGTTCAAGGTACAATGTGAACATAGACCAGCTCACCATGATGGAAAAACTGGCATCCCAGTACCTGCATCCCAATGTGCCTCCTAGCCATCATAAATTTGATGTGATAGTAGTTTTGAATGCTATTTATGGAGGGTGTGCACATTGGGATGCAGGAAGTGGGACGCATCTGATTGGACGGTTGAATCACTGAGTCACTTGATTCTTTCAAATGCTGATTCATTCAAGGAAAAGAACGCTGTGTTACTCTGCACTGAAAGGTCAAGTTCATTTTATTTTCTCTATAGCACCACATTACAACAGAAACCATTTAAAACTCACTTAAACCAATCCACAATAATAAGTAAAGAAGTAGATAAGGTACTTGTCACGGTTGTGTGGTAAGCACGAGAGCACACAACGAGATTCAATGAAAATAAAGGGGTTTAATTCCAGAATGGTAAAATAAAAGATATACAGACAGGCAGGCAGGCAGGCAGGCAGGTCGGTCGAACAGGCAGGCAGGATAAACACAGGTAGGGACATTGGGTAGGGACCTTGACGCTCGGACAAACAGAACTGAAAAGACAGGACTTAAATACACGGGGTAATTGTCGAGACACAGCTGATGACAATAACATAATTAACACGGAGGGAAGGCAGGGCACAGGGAGCACATGGCACGGGACAAAAACATAAACAAAGAGTCCAGAGATGTGACATTACCCCCCCCTCCCGGAAGGTGCGTCCTCGCACCTAAAGGGTAACAAACAAAAACAAACAAAAACCAAAATGACTAAGATTTGGGGATACCGGGTCTTGGGAGGAGGTTGTGGTGGAGGACGGATCCCCAGGAGTGGGCAGGCAGAAGGCAGAAGGGTCCAAGGAGGTGTAGACGGAGGGAGGAGCCAGGGAGGAGACAGGAGGAGTCCGGAGCAGGAGGAGATCCAGAGCCCAGTTATGGTGGTCCAAGGTGGAGCCGACGGCGGAGGAGGAGCCAGGAAGGAGATAGGAGTCCGGAGCAGGAGGAGATCCAGAGCCCAGTTATGGTGGTCCAAGGTGGAGCCGACGGAGGGAGGAGCCATGGAGGAGGAGCAGCCATCTTCTCCATGGGGCCGACCGACGGCGGCGGAGCAGGTGGAGGAGGAGACTGAGGTGGAGACGGAGAGCCGAAGAGCCAGGGTGACGTCGAGGCGCTGGAGGTCCAAGGCGACGCCGCAGGCTTTGGCGACTGATGCGGAGGCGGGGGCGGGAAGGGCGGCGGAGCCAGAGCGACTGAGGACTGAGGTGAAGCCGGAGGGAAGGAGGAGCCTGACAGAGCCGGTGGGATGGAGTGACGAGGCGAAGCCGGAGGAGAGGAATCCCGAGGCGACGGATGGTCGACGACAGACCAAGGCGGAGCCGGAGGGACGATGGAGCCTGGTGGAGCTGGTGGACTGACGGACCACGGTGTAGAGGAGGGAGCTAGGAGCCCAGGGGAGCCGGCGGGGGTCACGAGCCGAGGAGGAGTCTGGGTCTCGGAGGCAGGACGGCGAGGCGAGGATCCTTCACCCTCGTCGGCGATGGAGACCGGCAGACCCGTGGCGAGCTCCGGATGGTGAGCTGAGGATGGCGCAGGGGCTGCTGGGATCCATCGGCGTGGTGTGGCAAGGGTGGGAGGGTGGGAAAACTTGAGGCGGCACTGGAGGAAGCGCACAGGGCGCGGGCACAGGAACGGGACGGAGCGCACGGGCGCGGGCACAGGAGCGGGACGGAGCGCCGCGGGCGCGGGCACTGGAAGCGGGACGGGCGCACGGGCGCGGGCACTGAAGCGGGACGGAGGCGCCACGGGCGCGGGCACAGGAGCGGGGCAGGCGCACGGGCGCGGGCACTGGAAACGGGACGGCGCACGCGGCGCGGGCACTGGAGCGGGGCGGAGCGCACGGGCGCGGGCACTGGAAGCGGGGCAGCGCGCGGGGCGCGGGCACTGGAACGGGACGGAGCGCCACGGGCGCGGGCACTGGAAGCGGACGGAGCGCCGCGGGCGCGGGCACTGGAACGGGACGGAGCGCGCGGGCGCGGGCACTGGAGCAGGACAGAGCGCGCGTGGCGCGGGCACTGGAACAGGACAGAAGCGCCGCGTGCGCGGGCACTGGAAGCAGGACAGAGCGCGCGTGGCGC